>NC_057795.1:417805732-417956716 GCF_018294505.1 Triticum aestivum | reverse complement strand
CGCTGGGCGCATAGCTCCATAATTCTCCCACCATAGACTGGCGGGGCCTTCAAGATGATATGCGGCAAAGGTGACCTTGTCAGCCTCCGCTACCAGCGCGGAACGCAGCTTGTGAGAAATACTGCGAAGCCAGTCATCAGCGTCGAGAGGCTCGACGGAGTGGTGGAACGTGGGTGGATGCAATTTGATAAAATCACTAAGTGACACCACGTTAGCCCTCTGATGGTGTGCTGTATTCTGTTCAATACGCTCCAACAAACGGTTTGTCTCCCGCTTGTTTCTCTCAGCTTCCATCATCACCTCGGCTAGTGAAGGAGGATGAGGCAGATTTTCATTCCTGGCTTCACTGCCTTCGGCCTGCTCTTGAGAAGCAGGGTTGGCGCGCGTGTTGACCATCCTAGGTAAACAAGACAAAGATTTAGTCAGAATGATAAAATTCCGACATAGGAATACATAATGTGAGGAATAACTCGGAATGCAAGATGATCATCCGTATGACATGGTAGATACAGAAACTGCTTCTTTTATTCCATCGTCATACACACCATACAAGGTTTAGTACAAGACCAAACGAAGTACTATTACGGTGAAAAGGGATTACATCTCATCGGAGGCATTCCAAACTCCTATACATTATTTTTCTACAACTCCGGAAAGAGTACAAACTAGGTCATATCCCACGAGTCACGCGGAACGATAGATGACACAGCTAGTGCAAACTAGGGATACTACCCCTAACTCAGACCGATCCGTAGTAGTCCTCATAAAAGTCACCTCCATAGCCTGGAAGCTCAACATGTTCATCCGGAAACAGATGATCTCGCGGAGCTTGTGGACCATAGGGGCTAGGATGAGGCCTTGGACCAACAAACGGTGGCCTGCGGGGACCGCGAGGTGGGGTGATGCCTCCTACATCACGCCAAACCATCACGTCAGGCAGAGCAGATCTCACAGGATAGAGATCGCGCATATCTGAGAATCCAGCTTGCACCGCCGGTGCGAACCGAGTCAAAGTGGCCCAGTGGTCAGCACGGGTATTGAAGAGCTCTAACCTTAAGGCCCGATTTTCACGATCCTTAACCTCGAGCATCTCAGCAGTGGTGCGAGTTCGTGAATCCTCCTGAGTGGAATCAGCATAAATAGCTTGGAGATATCCTTGTGCTCCCGGAAGTGATCCTGGCATATACCGGAAATCAGAGTCCCGAAATAAACCAGATCTGACTCGCATAATGGTCATCATGGAGTAGGCGGCATCCTGCACAGCCATCTCAATAGTAACCCCGAGTCCATAGGAGCAGTGAAGAGGCTCAGTGGATCCAGGATAAGATGGAAATATCCTGACAGTGCAGAGATACTGGCTTTGATTGAAGTCCCGGAATTGCTCTTCGACCGTGTACTCAGGATACCAGCGGTATCCAGCCTCAGTCATTACCCTGACCAACTTAGCAGTATGGCCGGGTACATCTAGGCATCGAGTCAGGCGAACCACTTGATTGAGGTCGCGAGTGGCCATCTGAAAGCATAATCATAATGCAAAGGCATTAGAATTTCTAGCAAAATTTCGACAGCATAACAGCTGTAAATGCTCAAAAAGGATTTTGAGACATTTGACAAAGGATTTCGTACACACTCAACATCATCATATCAAAGTTCTGAAACCATGTTGGCAACACAATGTGGTAGTAGAACTGAACTAGGCTTGTAACCATCAAACTTATAAGGTACTACTGATTAGTAACACGTGATCCTGATAGAGAGAACAGATCCTAATTCCTTAACCCCCGGTGGAAGAATGGACTGACTCAGATCAGAAAGTCATAAGGTATAAGGAGTAAAAAGAGCCTTACGTTCCAACCCACAAACAATTCCCCTACATATAACTAAAGAATTTCTAGACTCAACATCGACCAGTTTGGCTTGGAGAACCTACAGGCAGTCCGGCTCTGATGCCAACGCTGTCAGGACCCCGACTCGATGTCACATCGATCTAGCTGGTAACACCTCATATCACTTTGCGGCCTCACGCACGGTATCCCCACGGGTGTCGTCTTACCTTTTCCCGGGACCGTTTGCGCCTTTTGGCTCACGTATATGATAGTGTCGCTAGCATCCATATGATAAAGAGCCCGGGCTGACATGACTAGTCGTAAACCCAAAGTGGCACAGACTTACAGGGACAGGCATCCATGACCCAGCTTCGAACGTGTCGGTAATCAGCAAGTGGGTCCGGGCTGTAGCACTGGGCTAGCAGGACTCCGGTAAACCGGGCTGTAGCGGGCTAACAGGACTCCGGTACTCAAAGCGTGACATTTCCCCGAAGGGACAGACACAGGAACGAAGAAGGACACATGCCGGCCAGCCTAAGTGTTCCAGAGCAGTAGCAAGCTACCATGGCTCAGCGGTAACACTAGGAGACATTTCCCGGTAAGAGAGGCTACTAAAGATAAACAACTAGATAGTCAGATCCCTCACATACCAAGCATTTCAATCATACACACAATATGCTCGATATGTGCAAATACAACGAAGCATCACAACATGACTCTACGACACAAGTACTTTATTTAAGGCTCAGGGAGCCATACATATCATACACAAAGGTACGGGTCTCACGACCCAACATACAAGTCATACAGTCATACAAACCAGCAGCGGAAGTAACTTGTCTGAGTACAGACAACTAGTAAAATAAAAGAGGCTTGGAAAGCCTAGCTATACTACATGGTCCTTCACAAGCTCAGGGTCACCACCTGGGTCTTTAGCCTACTCGTTGATGTCAACGTCTACATAGAACCCATCAGAAGGGGTTGCAGCGTCTTCTGTAAAAATGTAGATTATAGCAACATGAGTACGAAGGTACTCAGCAAGACTTACATCAGATCCTACATACATGCATAGTATCAAGAAGGGTTGGTGGAGTTATTGCAGCAAGCCAGCTTTGACTCTTGGCTAGGCTATCCTACGATACTCTAACTTGAAATGGTTTTGCGCACACGAGTCCACTACTCACCACTTCAATACACTACCGAGGATCCACCTCCGTCTTCCTACGGAAGAGCCATCCTCGGCACTCACACTTATCTTGAGGCTTTTAGTAGTTTCCATTTACTTGTCTATGAACTGTATAGGCAACCAAGTAGTCCTTTACCGCGGACGCGGCTATTCGAATAGATCATGTTAACCCTGCAGGGGTGTACTTCTTCATACACGCTCTCACCACTTACCGTCGTTTACACGACATGTACTCGGCAACCTTCAAGCGGAAGCCCAACGTGGGTGTCGGCCACGACCTACCTAATCACCTAAGCCTCTAGTCCAGGTTTATCGCCTATTCAGGTTCCATCCGCAGGGAGTCCGGCCGAGGTTTCCCATACGGCCCCGAACGATGTGAACAGGGTTCCCGAGATACCTAACGGGTATTCGGTACACCCGGCCACGTACCTACCGCATCACAGCCCACCCCTACGGTCAGCGCTGTCCACGGCCTCCAGTAGCTACAAACACCAGAAACTACTTGCAACTCCTGGACAGAGAGCTAGGGTGAATAAGAAGTCGAGCAGGGTCATATTTCAGGGCCCAATGCATGGTAGTAGCTGTATCTTAAATCACACATACAGATCTCAGTGCTTAAGGTCGGCTTCAATGAAACAACCCACCATGTACTCCTACATGGCCTCTCATCGATACCTTTACCAAATCGTGTTCACCACACCACTCTCATTACCGACATAATCATTTCACTCTAGCCCATCACCCAGATGAACCAGACCTGACACGACTCTAAGCATAGCAGGCATAGCAAGGTAGGAACAACACATACACATGGCTCAATCAACTCCTACACATGCTAGTGGGTTTCATCTAGTTACTGTGGCAATGACAGGTCATGCAGAGGAAATGGGTTCAACTACCGTAGCACACAGCAGTTTGAATCGCGTTGTCTTAATGCAGTAAAAGAGAGCAGGAGCGAGAACATGGGATTGTATCGATATGATCAAATGGTTGGTTGCTTGCCTGATGGTTCGATGCACTGATACGGTTCTTCGTTAGGGTAATCACGGTACTCCTCGGGGGCAGAACCTGTCGCAAAGGACATCGATACACAAGCATCACCAAACAATGTGCAACAATATGATGCATGCATGAAACATGGCAATATGAGTGTGTTGGGCTAATGCAACTAAAACTAGAGGGGTTTGAACAAATTTGAATCAAAGATTCAAATTTCAAACTCAAACATGGCCTTTTAAAGTGCTTTTCCTTGTTCTGCTTAAAACATCAATTTAACTTGTTTGATCATGCATGAAAATAGTACAGATGGATAGATTGGATTTTTCTGATCATTTTTCATATATAATTTGTCCAATTTGGAGTTACAGAATAAAAGTTATGAATTTTTGAAGTTTAAATAATATTCTGGAATTTCCTGATTTAATTAAATCCAGATATTCAATTACTGCGTCAGCCTGACGTCAGCATGACGTCAGTGGTCAACTGCGGCTGGCTGAAGTCAAACCTGACGTGTGGGGGCCACACGTCAGTGACAGGGGGGGTTTAACAGGTTTAAATTAATCCTAATTAAGGATTAGTGGCGCTGGGGCCCACTGTCAGTGTCAGGGGGGTTGACTAACGGTAATTAGGACTAACTAACCACCTGTCCGACAGGGCCCACGCGTCAGTGACCCTGGGGGGTCAAACCCCAGGTCGGACAAGTCAAACCCCACCGGCGACATGACGCCGGCGAGGTCCGAGACGGCGGCGAAAGTGCTTTTTGCCATTCCGGCAACCAAATGGACGGCGGAAGGCATCTACGTGTTGCTGAGGTTGAGCCGCGACTATTGGTGGTGGTGGTTGGGCTCGGGGTGGCCGGAGTTGACGGCGGCGAGCTCGGCTGCGGCGGCCGGAGTTCGGGTGCGGTCGGAATCGACGTTGCAGGGGGTTGGGGGAGGCGTTAGTGCGCGCTGCGTGCTCCTGGTGAGGTGGGGAGCATGATAGTGCGCTCGCTTGGGTGCTACGGTGACCGTGGCCACGACGGCGACATCACCGGCGGCGTGGAGCTCTCGGCCGAGGTGGGGCTAGGGCCTAGAGGTCGAAAGAGACCAGGGGAGAAGGGGGAAACGATCCGGGGGCTCACCGCGGAGCTGCAGGGATGGTTAGCGGGCTCGGGGACGCGCTGGTGACGGCGAATTCGACGGCGACGACGGTCGGTGCCCGAAGAGGGGAACGGCGACGTGGCGGCGATGCAGGGCTTCCGGGGAGCTGTGGAGCGGTGGGGAGGAAGAGGGGGTTGTGGCGGAGCTTCTGAGCTAGTCGGGGGAGCGAGGGGTGGCCGGAGACGGTTGCTAAGGCGAACGGCGGCGACGGTGGTGTTCGGCCATGAGAGAGAGAGAGCGAGGGAGAGGAGGGGAGAGCCGGGGGAAGAGTGAGAGAGAGCAGGGGGAGAGGCGTGGCGTCGTCCAGGGCATCGAGCGAGGAGGGGAGGGCAGGCAAGCAGGCGAGCAGGTGGCGTGGCGCGGTGGCGCGCGCGCGCGCCGGCCACACTCCCCTCCCTCTGTCGGGACGAAGACGACAGAGGAGGGAGGTGGGCTGGGCCGGCTGCTGGCTAGGCCAGCCAGCTGGCTGGGCCGCACAGTGGAGGAGCCCAGGTAAGCTCCTCCTGTTATATATTTTCTGTTTTTTTTAATTTCTGACATTTGTTTTGATTTAAATAATATATTAAATCATTTATTTAACTTATGCCAATTTTTGCAGGAGCTATTTATATTATTCCAGAGCTCTTTTATAATTGGCATAATATTTGGGCATATATTAATATATATAATTAATATATTTCGAATGCAAATATTTATGCATTAATTCCAAATGCCCAAAATAAATGTCCATGAGCCACTAAAAATATTGGTTTGATTTTTATCTCTGTCCAATATTTTCAGAGAGCAACATGAGCATTTTCTTGGACCCTTTTGGAGAAATTTTTATTTGGGTCATTTTCAAAAAGATTCTGAGGGTTTCACAGATCCCCATTTCAAGTTTCTGATGAAAGAGTAAACATGATGCAACACTCTAATGCATGGCTAACTAGGATGTGACACATGTATTTGATGTGTACCTTACCAGTACTCGTAGTAGCTCCTGGGTATTTGATACCGGTGCGGTTGCTCATATTTATAACCCAAAGCAGGAACTGTGGAATAAACGGAGACTGGCGAAGGACGAGGTGATGATACGCGTCGGGAATGGTTCCAAGGTCGATGTGATTGCCGTCGGCACGCTACCTCTACATTTACCTACGGAATTAGTTTTAAACCTCAATAATTGTTATTTAGTGCCAAGTTTGAGCATGAACATTGTATCTGGATCTTGTTTAATACGAGATGGCTACTCATTTAAATCTGAGAATAATGGTTGTTCTATTTATATGAGAGATATGTTTTATGGTCATGCCCCGATGGTAAATGGTTTATTCTTAATGAATCTCGAACGTGATGTTACACATATTCATAGTGTGAATACCAAAAGATGTAAAGTTGATAACAATAGTCCCACATACTTGTGGCACTGCCGCCTTGGTCACATTGGTGTCAAGCGCATGAAGAAGCTCCATGCTGATGGACTTTTAGAGTCTCTCGATTATGAATCATTTGACACATGCGAACCATGCCTCATGGGCAAAATGACCAAGACTCCAATCTCCGGAACAATGGAGCGAGCAACCAACTTATTGGAAATCATACATACTGATGTGTGCGGTCCAATGAGTGTTGAGGCTCGCGGAGGATATCATTATGTTCTCACTCTCACTGACGACTTGAGTAGATATGGGTATGTCTACTTGATGAAACACAAGTCTCAGACCTTTGAAAAGTTCAAGGAATTTCAGAATGAGGTAGAGAATCAACGTGACCGAAAGATAAAGTTCCTACGATCAGATCGTGGAGGAGAATATTTAAGTCACGAATTTGGTATGCACTTAAGGAAATGTGGAATCGTTTCACAACTCATGCCGCCTTGAACACCTCAGCGTAACGGTGTGTCCGAACGTCGTAATCGCACTTTATTGGATATGGTGCGATCTATGATGTCTCTTACCGATTTACCGCTATCTTTTTGGGGATACGCTCTAGAGACAGCTACACTCACTTTAACTAGGGCACCGTCTAAATCCGTTGAGACGACACCGTATGAATTATGGTTTGGGAAGAAACCTAAGCTGTCGTTTCTAAAAGTTTGGGGATGCGATGCTTATGTCAAGAAACTTCAACCTGAAAAGCTCGAACCCAAGTCGGAAAAATGCGTCTTCATAGGATACCCTAAGGAAACCATTGGGTATACCTTCTACCTCAGATTCGAAGGCAAGATCTTTGTTGCCAAGAACGGGTCCTTTCTGGAGAAAGAGTTTCTCTCGAGAGAAGTAAGTGGGAGGAAAGTGGAACTTGATGAAGTACTACCTCTTGAACCGGTGATTAGCGCAGCTCAGGAAGATGTTCCTGTGGTGCCAGCACCAACTGAAGAGGAAGTTAATGATGATGATCAAGGTACTTCGGATCAAGTTACTACTGAACTTCGTAGGTCCATGAGGACATGTTCCACACCAGAGTGGTATGGCAACCCTGTCCTGGAAATCATGTTGTTAGACAACGGTGAACCTTCATACTATGAAGAAGCGATGGTGGGCCCAGATTCCAATAAATGGCTTGAAGCCATGCAATCCGAGATAGGATCCATGTATGAAAACGAAGTATGGACTTTGACAGACTTGCCTGATGATCAGCGAGCGATAGAAAACAAATGGATCTTTAAGAAGAAGACGGACGCGGATGGTAATGTTACCATCTATAAAGTTTGACTTGTCGCTAAGGGTTATCGGCAAGTTCAAGGGGTTGACTATGATGAGACATTCTCTCCCATAGCAAAGCTAAAGTCCGTCCGAATCATGTTAGCAATTGCCGCATACTATGATTATGAGATATGGCAAATGGACGTCAAAACGGCATTCCTTAACGGTCATCTTAAGGAAGAACTGTATATGATGCAGCCGGAAGGTTCTGTCGACCCTGAGAATGCTAACAAGGTATGCAAGCTACAGCAATCCATTTATGGGCTGGTGCAAGCATCTCGGAGTTGGAACATTCGCTTTGATGAGATGATCAAAGCGTTTGGGTTTATGCAGACTTATGGAGAAGCCTGCATTTACAAGAAAGTGAGTGGGAGCGTTGTAGCATTTCTCATATTATATGTAGATGACATACTTTTGATGGGAAATGATATAGAACTCTTGGACGGCATTAAGGCCTACTTGAATAAGTGTTTTTCAATGAAGGACCTTGGAGAAGCTGCTTACATACTAGGCATCAAGATCTATAGGGATAGATCGAGATGCCTCATAGGTCTTTCACAAAGCACATACCTTGATAAGATATTGAAGAAGTTCAATATGGATCAGTCTAAGAAGGGGTTCTTGCCTGTGTTACAAGGTGTGAAATTGAGCTCGGCTCAATGCCCGACCACGGCAAAAGATAAAGAAGAGATGAGTGTCATCCCCTATGCCTCAGCCATAGGGTCTATTATGTATGCCATGCTGTGTACCGGACCTGATGTGAGCCTTGCCGTAAGTTTGGTAGGAAAGTACCAAAGTAATCCCGGCAAGGAACACTGGACAGTGGTCAAGAATATCCTGAAGTACCTGAAGAGGACTAAGGATATGTTTCTCGTTTTTGGAGGTGACGAAGAGCTCGTCGTAAAGGGTTACGTCGACGCTAGCTTCGACACATATCTGGATGACTCTAAGTCACAAACCGGATATGTGTATATTTTGAATGGTGGGGCAGTAAGCTGGTGCAGTTGCAAGCAAAGCGTCGTGGCGGGATCTACATGTGAAGCAGAATACATGGCAGCCTCGGAGGCAGCACATGAAGCAATCTAGGTGAAGGAGTTCATCACCGACCTAGGAGTCATACCCAATGCGTCGGGGCCGATCACACTCTTCTGTGACAACACTGGAACTATTGCACTTGCCAAGGAGCCTAGGTTTCACAAGAAGACCAGGCACATCAAGCATCGCTTCAACTCCATTCGTGAAAATGTTCAAGATGGATACATAGATATTTGTAAAGTACATACGGACCTGAATGTAGCCGATCTGTTGACTAAACATCTCCCTAGGGTAAAACATGATCAACACCGGAACTCTATGGGTGTTCGATTCATCACAATGTAACTAGATGATTGACTCTAGTGCAAGTGGGAGACTGTTGGAAATATGCCCTAGAGGCAATAATAAAATGGTTATTATTATATTTCTTTGTTCATGATAATAGTCTACTATTCATGCTATAATTGTGTTATCCGGAAATCGTAATACACGTGTGAATACATAGACCACAACATGTCCCTAGTAAGCCTCTAGTTGACTAGCTCGTTGATCAACAGATAGTCATGGTTTCCTGACTATGGGCATTGGATGTCATTGATAGCAGGATCACATCATTAGGAGAATGATGTGATGGACAAGACCCAATCCTAAGCATAGCTCAAAGATCGTGTAGTTCGTTTAGCTAGAAGCTTTTCCAAATGTCAAGTATCATTTCCTTAGACCATGAGATTGTGCAACTCCCGGATGCCGTAGGAGTGCTTTGGGTGTGCCAAACGTCACAACGTAACTGGGTGACTATAAAGGTGCACTACAGGTATCTCCGAAAGTGCCTGTTGGGTTGGCACGAATCGAGACTGGGATTTGTCACTCCGTATGACGGAGAGGTATCTCTGGGCCCACTCGGTAATGCATCATCATAATGAGCTCAATGTGACCAAGTGTCTGGTCACGGGATCATGCATTACGGTACGAGTAAAGTGACTTGTCGGTAACGAGATTAAACGAGGTATTGGGATACCGACGATCAAATCTCGGGCATGTAACGTACTGATTGACAAAGGCAATTGTATACGGGATTGCTTGAGTCCTCGACATCGTGGTTCATCTGATGAGATCATCGAGGAGCATGTGGGAGCCAACATTGGTATCCAGATCCCGCTGTTGGTTATTGACCAGAGAGGCGTCTCGGTCATGTCTGCATGTCTCCCGAACCCGTAGGGTCTACACACTTAAGGTTCGGTGACGCTAGGGTTGTAGAGATATAAGTATGCAGTAAACTGAAAGTTGTTCGGAGTCCCGGATGAGATCTCGGACATCACGAGGAGTTTCGGAATGCTCCGTAGGTAAAGAATTATATATAGGAAGTGAAGTTTCGGCCATCGGGAAAGTTTCGGGGGTTACCGGTATTGTACCGGGACCACCGGAAGGGTCCCGGGGGTCCACCGGGTGGGGCCACCTATCCCGGAGGGCCCCATGGGCTGAAGTGGGAGGGGAACCAGCCCCTGGTGGGCTGGTGCGCCCCCCCTTGGCCCCCCTGTGCCTAGGGTTGGAAACCCTAGGGGTGGGGGCGCCTCCACTTGCCTTGGGGGGCAAGCCACCCCCTGGCCGCCGCCCCCCCTTGGAAATCCCATCTCCTAGGGCCGGCGCCCCCCCCCCCTAGGGGGGCTATATAAAGAGGGGGAGGGAGGGCAGCCGTACCCATGCTCTTGGCGCCTCCCTCTCGCAGAAGCTTGGCGAAGCCCTGCCGAGATCGCTGCTACATCCACCTCCACGCCGTCATGCTATTGGATCTTCATCAACCTCTCCTTCCCCCTTGCTGGATCAAGAAGGAGGAGACGTCTTCCTCAACCGTACGTGTGTTGAATGCGGAGGTGCCGTCCGTTCGGCGCTGGGATCTCTGGTGATTTGGATCACGACGAGTACGACTCCCTCAACCCCGTTCTCTTGAACGCTTCCGCTCGCGATCTACAAGGGTATGTAGATGCACTCCTCTCTCTCGTTGCTAGATGAACTCATAGATTGATCTTGGTGGAAGCATAGAAATTTTTTATTTTCTGCAACATTCCCCAACACACCTTACACCCCTCAACGAAATGGTGTAGCGGACAGGAAGAACCGGACTTTGATGGACGCGGCAAGAACCATTATGGCGGAGTTCAAGTCTACATGCAACTTTTGGGCCGAAGCCATCAAACTGCTTGTCACGCATCCAATCGGATCTATCTCCGCAAAGGCTTGAACAAGACTCCATATGAGATACTCACCGGCAACAAGCCCAACCTCAAGTACTTTCGGGTGTTCGCTTGTAAGTCTTTCATTCTCAAGGAAGGTGTTTGTTTGTCTAAATTTGAGGCTAGATCTCATGAGGGCATATTTGTTGGTTATGCTACAAACTATCATGCTTACTGTGTCCTCAACAAGTCTGCGGGACTCATTAAGGAGACGTGTAACATGGAGTTTGATGAGAATAACGGCTCCCGAGTGGAGCAAAGTGGTACTTGTGATGTAGGTGATGAAATTCCTCCCCAAGCCATAAGAAGAATGGGTGTTGGTCATATCGTACCCATTGAGGAACCCCTTGTGGCTGAAGGAGAAGGACAATGTTCCACTCATGTGGAACCATCACCAACCAAAGACCCACACGCTTCCAAATAACAAAGTGAAGGCCCTCAACAAAATGAACAAGATCAAGGGCAAGATCAACCTCAAGATGGTGTTGAACCACCAAGTGATGCCCAAGGTCAAGTTCTTACCACTGAGCAAGTCCAAGATCAAGAGCAAGCTCAAGAACAAGAACAAGCTCAAGACGACGCTCAAGATGATCAAGTTACCCCTCCTCAACTCTCTCTTGAGGAGGAATTGGAGCGCCGTGCCGCCAAGATTGTGTCCAAGCTCACTACCAAAGATCATCTCATGAAGAATGTGCTTGGAAGATTAAGAAAGGGGGTAAGCACTCATAGACTATTAGCAAACTATTGTGGACATCACATGTTTGTTTATTGTGTTGAACCCCAAAAGGTCTATGAGGCGCTCGAGGATCTCGATTGGCTTAATGCCATGCATGAAGAACTCAACAACTTCGAGCACAACAAGGTGTGGAGATTGGTGCCAAGGACAAAGGAGAACCATAATGTTATTGGAACCAAGTGGATATTCAAGAACAAGCAAGATGCTCACGGGATTATTGCTCGCAACAAGGATCGTTTGGTGGCACAAGGCTACTCCCAAGTTGAGGGTATCAACTATGATGAAACCTTTGCTCCCGTTACCCGCCTTGAATCTATTTCTTTGTTGATTGCTTATGCTTCTCATCATAACTTCAAGTTGTAACAAATGGATGTGAAGAGTGCTTTTCTTAATGGCCCTATTAATGAGTTGGTGTATGTCAAACAACCCTCGGGGTTTGAGGATCCCGAATTCCCCAATCATGTGTACCAACTCGATAAGGCACTCTATGACCTTAAACAAGCCCCATGTGCGTGGTATGAGCACCTTACCGAGTTGTTGCAAGATCGTGGGTTTGAAATTGGGAAAATCGTTCCCACTCTTTTTACTAAGAAGGTCAAAGGGGAGTTGTTTGTATGCCAACTATATGTTGATGATATTATATTTGGTTCTCCTAACAAAGCTTTCAACAAGGAGTTTGCCGCACTAATGACCTCAAAGTTCAAGATGTCCATGATGGGAGAGTTGAAGTTCTTTCTTAGGTTCGAAATCAAACAAAGAAGAACCTTCATCAACCAAGCCAAATACACTCAAGACATGCTCGAGAGATTCAAGCTAAGTGATGTCAAGCCGGCCTCTACTCCAATGCCCGTCAAATGCCAACTTGACATTGATCCCAATGGTAAAGCGGTGGATCAAAAGGTATATCGTTCTATGATTGGCTCCTTGCTTTACCTTTGTGCATCTAGACCGGATATCATGTTGAGTGTGGGAATTTGTGCATGGTTTCAAGCCTCACCCAGGAAAGCCACTATGTGACGGTCAAGTGAATCTTTTGATATTTGGCTCATACCCCAAACTTTGGCCTATGGTACCCTAGAGGAGCACACTTCAACCTTGTGGGCTTTTCGGACTCGGATTGGGCGAGAGACAAAGTGGATAGGCAGTCAACTTCTGGAGGGTGCCAATTTCGTGGTTGCTCTTTGGTGAGTTTGTCTTTTAAGAAGCAAAGTTGTGTATCTCTCTCCTCCATCAAAGCGGAGTATGTGGCCGTCGGTAGTTGTTGTGCTCAACTTCTATGGATGAGGCAAACTTTAAAGGATTATGGTATCATTTGTGACAAAGTTTCTCTTTGGTCTGGCAATGAAAGTGACATCAAGATCTCTCTCAAGCCGGTGCAACACTTCAAGACGAAGCATATTGAGATTCGGTATCACTTCATCCCGGATCATATTAGGCGAGGAGAGATTGAGCTCAACTATGTCAACACTCATGATAACCTTGCAGATATTTTCACGAAGCCGTTGGATGAAGCAAGATTTCGTGAGTTAAGACATGAGCTAGATATCATCGATTTGAGCAATGTGGCTTGAACCTTCGCACACCCCACCACACTCATCATGTTGTCTTGTTTAGATGTAGGCATGGACATAGGGGGAGTGTTGTTCTCTCAATGAACTCTCCCTCCCCCCATTATGCATAAATTGATCAACTCTTTCACATTCTCCATTGTTGATGCTACTTGTGCTTCAAAGACGAGTTTTGGTCATGGGACCAAGGTTAAAATCTTCGCGATGCCATACCAATTGACTCAAACATAGGTGGCCTTGGCCACCGCCCACCTTTGAGAGGTGCTTGTTCGAGTAGTTTCCTTAGGGTGTTGTTTGTGCTTTGAGTTACTCCAAGTTGCTCTTAGTTTATTGGTTTTTCGAACTTGGAGTATCTCTTCCCTGTGCTGTCCTTCTTGAGTCTCCATCCCAAGCCAATCTCTATGCTTCAACCATACTAGTCATGCATAAGCCATTTTTCTTGTTCTGACTTGTTATGTCTCCCTGCCGGCGGTATTACCGCTGTGAGGGAGCGGTACTACCGCTCACAGTGGTACTACCATTCCGTCCAGTGGTACTACCGCTCGAGCAGTACTACTGGTGAAAGGATCGATATGGTTGACTAGAGGGGGGGGTGAATAGGCAACAAACAATTTTTAGACTTTTCTTTAACAATTTAAATCTTGCAAAGAAATAGGTTGTCTAGATGTGCAACTACGTGGACAACCTATTTGATGCAAAGACAATAAGCACATAAGCAAGCAATGGATATAACTCAAGTAAGCTTGCAAAAGTAAAGGGACAAGATAACCAAGAGTGGAGCCGGTGGAGACGAGGATGTGTTATCGAAGTTCCTTCCTTTTAAGGGGAAGTACGTCTCCGTTAGAGCGGTGTGGAGGCACAATGCTCCCCAAGAAGCCACTAGGGCCACCGTAATTCCTCACGCCCTCACACAATGCGAGATGTCGTGATTCCACTATTGGAGCCCTTGAAGGCGGCAACCGGACCTTTACAAACAAGATTGGGGCTATCTCCACAACACTTGGAGGCTCCCAACAACACCACGAAGCTTCACCACAATGGAGTATGGCTTCGAGGTGACCTCAACCGTCTAGGGTGCTCAACACCCAAGAGTAACAAGATCCGCTAGGGATAAATGGGGGGAATCAAATTTCTCTTGGTGGAAGTGTAGATCTGGCCCTTCTCAACCAATCCCGAGCAAATCAACAAGTTTGATTGGCTAGGGAGAGAGATCGGGCGAAAATGGAGCTTGGAGCAACAATGGAGCTTTGGGGGAAAGAGGTAGGTCAACTTTGGGGAAGAAGACCCCCTTTTATAGTGGGAGGAACAAACCAATCGTTATCCCACTCACCAGCCCCGCACAGAGCGGTACTACCGCTAGGGAAGGGCGGTACTACCGCTCCGGGCGGTACTACCGCTCGACCCAGCGGTACTGCCGCGCTGCCCGGGGCCCTGACCCCAGGGCGGTACTACCGCTAGGGAAGGGCGGTACTACCGCTCCGGGCGGTACTACCGCTCGACCCAGTGGTACTGCCGCGCTGCCCGGGGCCCTGACCCCAGGGCAGTACTACCGCTAGGGAAGAGCGGTACTACCGCTTAGGGCGGTACTACCGCTCCTACTACCTCCCTTAGTGCTGCAAAACCTGACACGAAAAACTTCGTTCGAGAATCGAGACAGAAGTATCCCAGACGCACAGCGGTACTACGGCCAAAAACCCAAGCGATACTACCGCTCGGAGAGCGGTACTACCGCTTGGAGCGGTACTACCGCTCTGAGAGCGGTACTACCGCTGGGGAGCTTTGGCGGTACTACCGCTGTGGTCGCGGTACTACCGCTAGGGCAGAGCAAAGCATAGCAAGGGGAAAATGGCAGCTCCAGAGATGCGGAAGGAAAGACGACGAGTGTGATAAGGATGTGTACGTGTGATTCCACCCAAGTCTTACCAAAGCGGATCCCCTCTTGATAGTACGGTGACTCCTACGAAACTAGTCCACCAACAACGAAACGAAGGAGCTACACCGTCTTGAATTACAACACCGAGGGGAGGAAATCATCTCTTGCCAATGGATGAATCTCTGAAAGAACTAAACGCACACGATTAGTCCGCACAAGCATTGTCATCAATCACCAAAACATATTGGGGATAAATATGCCCTTACAATCTCCCCCTTTTTGGTGGATTGATGAAAATACGGGATTTGCACAATATGATAGATATAGGATAAGCGCAAAAGCACAACCGTCCTAAAATGTAGAAGGGCTCCCCCTGGATGTGTGCTACCTAGAAAAGTGCTTTGGACTGCACGGCACAGATGACAGGATCAATGCTCCCCCTACATTTTAGAGACCAACTACCTAAGCAAGATATGAGAGCAACATATATATAACAGGATAAGCATGGAACTCATAAGCTAGATAGACATAGATAATGATACGGAAAGGTAAGGTAGCATATGTCTCACACCATATGACTCGAGCTTAGGTCTTACTGACAGAACCAGAACTTAGGTCTCACTGACACAAACCAAATAAAGCAACAAGCGAAAGCACAAACACAAAAGACGGAAGACACAAAGCGCAAATCCCTAAACTCTCTCCCCCTTTGGCATCGAGACACCAAAAAGGAGAGGGAGTGTTGCTACGGCTCCAGGTGAAGGCAAACGAGGGACACCCATCAGATCTCAGAGGGATCATCTGCGCTACCATCGTCAGCCGGGAAGTGCTCAGCATCAGAATCAGTCCAAGGGCAGTGCTGCTGAATCCACTCCTCCTCCTCGGTAAGCTGATCCTCAGAACCACTAATCACAATAGCACCCATCTGACGCATGAGCTCCTTGTGGCGACCTCGGGCCTTCTTCTCAGCCACATGAGTCATGTACTGACCGTGAGACTCCATGCAAAACAGCTTCTTCACCTTGATCTTGAGCTTCTTGGCCCAAGAGGGCTCTGCCTCAGAAGGCACGTAGTCATCATCTTCATCCTCAGCCTCAGCCCCAATCTCCTCCTCAGTCTCCATGGCAGCAGCAGATGAAGGAACTCCAGTCCTAGGGGCCTGAGTGCCCCAGTTATCCTTCTTCCTCAGACGCTTGACATCGTGAGAAACCAACTCTCCAATCTCCAGCACCACCTTGGGATAGACACGATCCCAGGCCTTCTCAATGAGCAGCATAATGAACGGACCATAAATCGGGCACTTGCGCTCGGAGATAGCAGAAACCAGCTCAGACCACATAACATGAGAGATATCCAAGGACTCTCTGGTGCTCTGCACCTTCTCCCGCTGACAGAAGAGAAGCATGTCCACGAGATAAGAATGAACCTGGTCCAGATTCCCGATGCGAGGGAAAAGAGTCTCTCTGAAGATACGGTGAAGAATATCTAGATAGGCAGGCAGCTCATAGGTCTCCTTCTTCGTCTCAGGGTTGATCCTCAGAGTGCAGTAGGGCCACAGAGCTTGCTTGTGAGTGGCATTGGCGCGACGGTGGGGGCGAAAGCCAACAGAAGACTCAAGACCTAGATCTTCCACTCCAATCAACTGGATGAAAGCTTTCCACTTGACTGAAAGCAACTTGCCATTTGTCATCCAAGTCAGTGTCATGTCCTCATCAGTCCCAAGGTGAACCGTGGCATAGAATTGGGCCACAATATCAGCATCATAGTCCTTGTTGAATTGCATGATCCCGAGAATGTTCAGCTGAGTGCACATCTGAAGAGCTTCACCAAAGTAGTCAGGATCGTTCTCCATATGCTCGGTGTCGATGGAGTGCATGTTGACATAGAGATTCTTCTTTGCTTTGAGAACATCAAAGTAGATGGCAAACTGGAACCTGTTCCAGAACGGACGGTTGACCAAAGTGGGATCTTGGTCGATCTCATACGGGTTGCGGCGGCGTCTTGCCCAGAAATCCTTGGGTGGAATTTCTGGCACGGTTTTGCCTGACCTTGGCTTGACCCCAGGCTTCTTCTGCAGTTGAGGAGGAGGTGGAGCACTCGAAGATCCTCCGGCAGGCTCAGTGGGCTCAGTGGTGCGGTAGCGCTTGGACGAGGCACGACCGGGGTTGACACGACGAGCCTGATGCTCAGGAACCTCATCACCTGGAACCACACACACAAACACGCAAACAACCAGAAAGAACGAGCGTAAGCCACGAACACAAACAAAGAGGATCACTGAGAGGTAGGAGTATGACGGAACCTGGTAGAAGGCGGTAGTACCGTGACCCTTGAGCGGTAGTACCGCTCCAAGCGGTAGTACCGCCCTGGAGAGAGCGGTAGTACCGCTCTCAACGGTAGTACCGCTCTGGGAGAGCGGTAGTACCGCTCGAGGCAGGGAAACAGCAGTTTCCTACTACCGTGTTCAGATCCGGTACTACCGTCCTACCAAATTCAAAAATACTCCAACCAAACACTAATCCAAACTGTCTAGAAGCAATCTCCATCCTACGCAAGCCTAGATCTGGACAAAAGTCTAGAGATGCAACTGCTATTGCCCCAAGAAAGCTAGATTGGAAATCTAGACAAAAGGAAACAGGGAACAGGGGCAATACCGACATCGATGGCAAGAGGACAAGGTGGGGATCGATTCCACCGAAGGAAACGGAGAGGGGCGCCCCGGAGAGGGAGATCCGCCGGAGCCCTCCCGCGGTGCCGGTTGCTGAGGAGAGAGATGAATAGGGCGAAGGGGGCGAGCGAATGGGTATGGGGGAGAAGAAACTCCCCCTGCCCCCGATATAACCCCCAGCCTACGCCTCACAGGGGTAGTACCGCGCTGGAGGGCGGTAGTACCGCTAGGAGCGGTAGTACCGCGCTGGAGGGCGGTAGTACCGCTAAGAGCAGTAGTACCGCTCGCCACCAGCAGTAGTACCGCTTCAGCAACCATACGGCTTCTAGACCAACGGCTAACGCTCAAAAAGAAACGGAAAGCAAGGCCAAAAGAATGAGAGGACCGACGCGGCAACACACACACACACAACTGAACAGAAACAACTCAAACACAAACAACCACACGAAACAGAGCAAGCTCTAGCCTCTCTCAGGAGAGGGCGGTGGCCGGAGCCACCGATGTTTGAGTCAATTGGTATGGCACCGCGAAGAATTATCCTTGGGCCCATGACCAAAACTCGTCTTTGAAGCACAAGTACCTTGAAAAATGGCTAATGTGAAAGAGTTGATCGCTTTATGCATAATGGGGGGAGGGAAAGTTCATTGAGAGAACAACACTCCCCCTATGTCCATGCCTACATCTAAGCTAGATACCAAGTTGAGTGGGGTGGGGTGTGCAAGGGTTCAAGTCACATTGCTCGAATCAATGATATTTAGCTCATGCCTTAACTCGCGAAATCTTGCTTCATCCAAGGGCTTCGTGAAAATATCTGCAAGGTTATCATGAGTGTTGACATACTTGAGCTCGATCTCTCCTCGCCTAATGTGATCCCGGATGAAGTGATACCGAATCTCAATGTGCTTCGTCTTGAAGTGTTGCACCGGGTTGAGAGAAATCTTGATGGCACTTTCGTTGTCACACCAAAGAGGCACTTTGTCACAAATGACACCGTATTCCTTTAAAGTTTGCCTCATCCATAAGAGTTGTGCACAACAACTACCGGCCGCCACATATTCTGCTTCGGTGGACGAGAGAGACACACAACTTTGCTTTTTGGAAGACCAACTCACCAAAGAGCACCCAAGAAACTGGCACCCTCCGGAAGTGGACTTCCTATCCACTTTGTCTCCCGCCCAATCGGAATCCGTAAACCCTTCAAGCTTGAAGTTTGCCCCTCTTGGGTACCATAAGCCAAAGTTTGGGGTATGAGCCAAATATCGAAAGATTCGCTTGACCGCCACATAGTGACTTTCCTTCGGTGCAGCTTGAAACCGTGCACACATCCCCACACTCAACATGATATCCGGTCTAGATGCACAAAGGTAAAGCAAGGAGCCAATCATGGAGCGATATACCTTTTGATCCACCGCTTTACCATTGGGATCAATGTCAAGTTGGCACTTGGTGGGCATTGGAGTAGAGGCCGGCTTGACATCACTTAACTTGAATCTCTTGAGCATGTCTTGAGTGTATTTGGCTTGGTTGATGAAGGTACCTTCTCTTCTTTGTTTGATATCAAAACCAAGGAAGAACTTCAACTCTCCCATCGAAGACATCTTGAACTTAGAGGTCATGAGAGCGGCAAATTCTTCATTGAAAGCTTTGTTAGGGGAACCAAAGATAATGTCATCAACATATAGTTGGCATACAAACAACTCCCCTTTGACCTTCTTAGTAAAAAGAGTGGGATCGATTAGCCCCACTTCAAATCCACGATCTTGTAACAACTCGGTAAGGTGGTCATACCACGCACGTGGGGCTTGTTTAAGGCCATAGAGCGCCTTATCGAGTTGATACACATGATCCGGGAAGAAGGGATCCTCGAACCCGGGGGGTTGCTTGACATAGACCAACTCATTAATAGGACCATTAAGAAAAGCACTTTTAACATCCATTTGTTGCAACTTAAAGTTGTGATGGGAAGCATAAGCAATCAACAAACGAATGGATTCAAGGCGAGCAACGGGAGCAAAGGTTTCACCGTAGTCGATACCCTCGACTTGGGAGTAGCCTTGTGCTACCAATCTTGCCTTGTTGCGAATGATGTTCCCATGAGCATCTTGCTTGTTCTTGAAGATCCACTTGGTTCCAATGATGTTATGGTTCCCGGAAGGCCTTGGCACCAATCTCCACACCTTGTTGTACTCGAAGTTGTTGAGTTCTTCATGCATGGCATTGAGCCAATCCGAGTCTTCGAGCGCCTCATAGACCTTATGGGGTTCAACACAAGAGACAAACGCGTGATGTTCACAATAGTTTGCTAATTGTCTACGAGTGCTTACCCCCTTTCTTAGGCTTCCAACCACATTCTCCATGAGATGACCTTTGGTGGTGAGTTTGGAAGCAATCTTCGCGGCACGACGCTCCAATTCCTCCTCGGATGTCGAAGGTGGAGGGTTCACTTGATCATCTTGAGCGTCGTCATGAGCTTGTTCTTGATCTTGAGCTTGCTCATGATCTTGAACTTGCTCGAGGGGAAGAACTTGACCTTGGGCATCATGTGGAGGTTCATCACCATCTTGTGATTGATCTTGCCCTTGGTCTTGTTCCCTAGGTTGAGGGCCTTCACTTTGTTCTTCGGAAGCGTGTGGGTCTTGAGTAGGTGAAGGCTCCACCGAGGTGGAGCATTGTCCTTCTCCTTCGGCCACAAGGGGTTCCTCAATGGGTAGGATATGACCAATACCCATTCTTCTTATGGCTTGGGGAGGAATTTCATCACCTACATCACAAGTACCACTTTGCTCCACTTGGGAGCCGTTATTTTCATCAAACTCTACGTTACACGTCTCCTCAATGAGTCCGTTGGACTTGTTGAGAACACGGTAAGCATGAGAGTTTGTAGCATAACCAACAAATATGCCCTCATGAGCTCTAGCCTCGAATTTAGACAAACGAACACCTTTCTTGAGAATGAAACACTTACACCCGAACACCCGGAAGTACTTGAGATTGGGCTTGTTCCCGGTGAGTATCTCATACGGAGTCTTGTTCAAGCCTTTGCGGAGATAGAGCCGATTGGATGCATGACAAGCTGTGTTGATGGCTTCGGCCCAAAAGTTGTATGGAGACTTGAACTCCGCCATCATGGTCCTTGCCGCATCCATCAACGTCCGGTTCTTCCTCTCCGCAACACCATTTTGTTGAGGGGTATATGGTGCAGAATATTGATGCTTGATCCCTTCATCACTAAGAAACTCATCCAAGGTGTAGTTCTTGAACTCGGTGCCGTTGTCACTTCTTATTGTCAGAATCTTTGCATTATGTTGACGTTGAGCTTCATTTGCAAAGTCGATGACGGTTTGTTGAGTCTCACTCTTCCTCTTGAAGAAGTATACCCAAGTGTATCTTGAATAATCATCCACAATCACCAAGCAATACTTTCTACCCCCAAGACTGTCAAAGGATGGAGGCCCGAAGAGGTCCATGTGCAGGAGCTCCAAGGGTCTCTTCGAGTAGATGATTGTCGTGGGAGGGTGAGCCGTCTCATGAAGCTTTCCTTCGATGCAAGCACTGCAAACACGATCTTTGGCAAAACTAACATTTGTTAGTCCATGAACATGGTCCCCCTTGAGAAGACTTTGCAAAGATCTCATATTGACGTGGGCTAAACGGCGATGCCAAAGCCATCCCACATCAACTTTAGCCATTAGGCATGTCGCGGTCTTAGTGGGTTGCTCCGAAAAGTTAATCACATAGAGACCGTTCTCGACATGCCCAACAAAGGCTACTTTAAGAGTCTTGCTCCACAAGAGGGCCACAGTATCAATATCAAAGAAGGTGGCAAAGCCCATGAGTGCGAGTTGACGAACGGAAAGTAAATTGAACGCAAGGGACTCAACAAGCATGACTTTCTCGATCGTTAGATCATGAGAAATGACAACCTTGCCAAGACCCAATACCTTAGAATGTGAGGCATCACCCCATTCGACATTGGTGGGCATAGATGGGATCTTGTGCACGTCCACCACCAAGTCCTTGCTCCCGGTCATATGATTTGTTGCTCCACTATCGAGCAACCATGATCCCCCACCGGAAGCAAACACCTACAAGAGATCAATGCTTGGTTTTAGGTACCCATTGAGTAATGGGTCCTTTGATGTTAGTAACAAGGGTCTTAGGAACCCAAATAGACCATTCAATGTACTCATAAGGAGAACCAACAAATTTAGCATAAACATGCCCATCACTAGCACGGCACAACACATAAGATGGGTTAAAGTCGCCGGCTTTGTTGGGAGAGATGGCTTTGCGCTCTTTGGCATCACCACTCTTCCCATTGTTCTTCTTCTCCTTAGGAGCACCTTCTCCCTCCTTCACAAAGGTTTGCGTGAGCGGAGGAGGTCGATCGGTCTTGCTCTTCTTCTCCTTGTTCTTCTTCTTGTTCTTGGACTTGGGTGAGAACCCAACTCCCTCCTTGCCCACAACTTCCTTTTGATTGCTCAAAAGGTCATTTAGGTTCTTCTCGCCTTGTATGCATGACACAAGACCTTTCTCGAGTTGTTCCTTCAACTTGGCATTCTCCTCCACAAGATGCACATGCTCACAACAAGGGTTAGTAGCATTTGCATTATCAATTAAGACCATGTGAGGAAATGTGGCCTTTTCCTTGGTTAGCTTAACTTGGAGTTGAGCATGAGACTCCTTGAGGGTAGCATGAGCACCTTTCAAGACCTTGTGGGCCTTGTCAAGTACATCAAACTCCTCCGTGAGTCTAACATGATCAACCCCAAGTTTAGCCTTCTCGGAAGCTAGAACACGAGACACAACAAGAGCATGATCAAGATCTTTCTTTAGTTTAGCATGACCATCGTTGTGTGACTCCTCAAGAGCCAAACGATGCTCACGCTCTTCCTCAAGAGCATTAGAGAGATCCGATATCTCATCGGCATAGTCACGACTATGACTTTCCATCTTAGAGATGGTTTCTTCGTGAGCCTCGATCATGTCATTGGCTTCACCAAGTTGTTCCAAGAGAGCAACAAAGTGCTTCTTGGATTTGCCCTTGAGCTTACTCATGAAGGACTCAAATTCATTGATCTCCTCATTAGACCCCTTACCATTATCAAAGTCATCCGTTGAAGGAGGGTTAGGAATAATGGTGGTTTTGATGTTGGAGGTTACCTTGTTGGTGGCCTTAGCCATGAGGCACTTGGCGGTGATGTTCTCGTTAGGTGCATCGAAGAGAGACACCCGGGGAGTTGTGACAATGGCAACGGATGCCATGGCCATTGTTTCACCATCTTCATCATCATCGTCATCCTCACGGTATTCTTCTTGAACCACCAACCCGCGAGACGGAGTCTTCTTGGTGAAGTTGTTCTTGTTGGGGAAGGACTTGGCTTTGTCTTTTCGGATGAACTTGCCACCATTGTCTTCCCGCTTCTCGTAGGGACAATCCGCAACGAAATGGCTAACATTGCCACAGTTGAAACAGGTTCTAACTCGTTGCTTCCCCTTGAGGCCACTTGAGTTGTTCTTGTTGAAGTTGGGTCTTGTATTCTTCTTACTCCAAAACTGTCTTGAGGCAAGAGCCATGTGCTCATGATAATCATACTTCGTGTCCTCGGGGTTGCTCTCCTCATCTTCCTCTTCTTCTTCTTCTTCCACACTAACCTTGGCCTTCAAGGCAAGATTGGGCTTCTTTGCCCTTTGGGAACGGAGCACCGCATTGTCGGCGGTCTTGTCCAAGATGCTCATTGCAACAAACTCATCCAACACTTCACCAGAGGTCATGGAGTGGAAGTCCGGTCTTTGGCGAATGACGGAGGACATGGCCTTGTTGTAGGGCATCATGGCCTTGAGGAACTTGCGCTTGATCCAGTTGTCATCCGTGTCCTTGCTCCCATGATCTCGGAGTGCGACCGCGAGTTTGGTCACTCTTCGAAAGAGCTCACGAGGTTCTTCATCCTCTTTCATTGCAAACTCATCGGCTTCATCTTGCACCACTTCATAGTTGGAGCGTTGAATGCTAGCACTTCCTCGATAGAGACGCTCGACACATTTCCATGCTTCTTTAGCCATGGCATGAGGTCGAAGATGAGGGAGATCTTCGGGAAGGATTGCATCTTGGATGATGAAGAGAGCACTTTCATTGAATTGATTGTCCACTTCTTCTCGAGGGGTGAAGTTGCTTGGATCATGAGGATAGAAACCTTCTTCAATAATTCTCCAAAGGTTAGTGTTCACATGTTTTAAGTGACGCTTGAAGCGATAAAGCCAAGCATCAAAATCTTCATTTTTCACATATTTAGGAGGAGGACCGGCATGATTCAAATGAGTAGAGGGGATCGGTCCTCTATACACTGGGGGTTCCACATTGGCAAAAATGCCGGTGCCATTTCTACCACTAGTAGACGGACTCTTTTCACTGTTAGCTTCCCCCTTGTCGGAGGTAGCATCCGTCACCTTGTTAGTGGGATCACCCACTTTCATCGGCGAGGTAGATAGTTTAAGTCCGTCTAAGAAATCAGAAAACATGCTTTTAACCTCGGCCGTCATGGAGGTTTTCAATGTGTCTAAAGCCACATTGAATTCCTCACGAGAGACCGAGGCTCCCCCTTCGGCCGTGGACGAGATGGGATTCACACCGGAGTGCTCCTCCGCACCGTCGTGGGTGTCAACCATACTCTTCGGACGGCAAAGTCCTTAATAAAGAGACGAGGCTCTGATACCAATTGAAAGGATCGATATGGTTGACTAGAGGGGGGGTGAATAGGCAACTAACAATTTTTAGACTTTTCTTTAACAATTTAAACTTGCAATGAAATAGGTTGTCTAGATGTGCAACTACGTGGACAACCTATATGATGCAAAGACAATAAGCACACAAGCAAGCAATGGATATAACTCAAGTAAGCTTGCAAAAGTAAAGGGACAAGATAACCAAGAGTCGAGCCGGTGGAGACGAGGATGTGTTACCGAAGTTCCTTCCTTTTAAGGGGAAGTACGTCTCCGTTAGAGCGGTGTGGAGGCACAATGCTCCCCAAGAAGCCACTAGGGCCACCGTAATCTCCTCACGCCCTCACACAATGCGAGATGCCGTGATTCCACTATTGGAGCCCTTGAAGGCGGCAACCGGACCTTTACAAACAAGATTGGGGCTATCTCCACAACACTTGGAGGCTCCCAACAACACCACGAAGCTTCACCACAATGGAGTATGGCTTAGAGGTGACCTCAACCGTCTAGGGTGCTCAACACCCAAGAGTAACAAGATCCGCTAGGGATAAATGGGGGGAATCAAATTTCTCTTGGTGGAAGTGTAGATCTGGCCCTTCTCAACCAATCCCAAGCAAATCAACAAGTTTGATTGGCTAGGGAGAGAGATCGGGCGAAAATGGAGCTTGGAGCAACAATGGAGCTTTGGGGGAAAGAGGTAGGTCAACTTTGGGGAAGAAGACCCCCTTTTATAGTGGGAGGAACAAACCAACCGTTATCCCACTCACCAGCCCCGCACAGAGCGGTACTACCGCTAGGGAAGGGCGGTACTACCGCTCCGGGCGGTAGTACCGCTCGACCCAGCGGTACTGCCGCGTTGCCCGGGGCCCTGACCCCAGGGCGGTACTACCGCTCGACCCAGCGATACTGCCGCGCTGCCCGGGGCCCTGACCCCAGGGCGGTACTACCGCTAGGGAAGAGCGGTACTACCACTTAGGGCGGTACTACCGCTCCTACTACCTCCCTTAGTGCCGCAAAACCCGACACAAAAAACTTCATACGAGAATCGAGGCGGAAGTAGCCCAGACGCACAGCGGTACTACGGCCAAAAAACCCAAGCGGTACTACCGCTCGGAGAGCGGTACTACCGCTGGGGAGCTTCGGCGGTACTACCGCTGTGGTCGCGGTACTACCGCTAGGGCAGAGCAAAGCATAGCAAGGGGAAAACGGCAGCTCCAGAGATGCGGAAGGAAAGACGACGGGTGTGATAAGGATGTGTACGTGTGATTCCACCCAAGTCTTACCAAAGCGGATCCCCTCTTGATAGTACGGTGACTCCTACGAAACTAGTCCACCAACAACGAAACGAAGGAGCTACACCGTCTTGAATTACAACACCGAGGGGAGGAAATCGTCTCTTGCCAATGGATGAATCTCTGAAAGAACTAAATGCACACGATTAGTCCGCACAAGCATTGTCATCAATCACCAAAACATATTGGGGATAAATATGCCCTTACAACTGGGCCTCCTGCCCGGCTGTAGTATCAGGGAGGTACTACCACTTCTCCTAGCGGTACTACCGCTTAGCGGGACGCTATGGGGGGTAAATATCGGGCAGGGGGGTCTAACTCCCACATACCCTTTCACTCTCCCTCCCCACGTCTCTCTCTCTCTCTCTCTCTCTCTCTCTCTCTCTCTCTCAGGCGATGAAGAACAGCCTCGACCGCCACTCCGGCTGGCGATTCGTGCCGTCTTCAACAATTCCGTCTGGTGGATTCCTTCCCCACCTCCTCCTCTCGCTATGGAACCCAGTGGTAGTAGCTCCAAGGTTCGTCGCAAGAATGCGAATCCCCCATCCAAGCGTGGGCGCACCTATCATGCCAGAATTGTGTATTCTGAAGATGAAGAAGAGGTTGCCCCCACACCGCCGCATGCTCGTTGTCAGTCTGCCAGGAACAAGGGCAAATCCAATGTCAAGTCATCTTCTCGCAAGAAGAAGGAATCGATCAAGACGACTGCTGAATTCAAACAAAATGAGTATTGGCAATACTGCAAGGAAGAACCTGTTTGTGAAGACCAAGTCAATCAACCTGGCACACATGGAGAATTACCAGGCATACTTTGGAGAAGCTCGTTCCCTCTGTGAACAGCTCAACAGCGTGCCCCTCATGACCTTTAATTATGATTTCGATGTAGAGTTGGTTGCACAGTTCTGCAACCATATGGTATGGCACAAACCCTGAGCACACCTTGATCTAGATGACCAATGGCAGGAAGTTGAGCACCACTTGGGGTGCTTTTATGGAGCTTCTGGGATATCCTAACGAGGGGCTGAGGAAGCCTCTTGGCCTTCGTCCTCACCATGAGGGGGTGGCTACACACAAGGATGAGCCGAAGCCTCATATGATCATCACTAAGATAGAGAAAGGAGTCAAGAAGGAGCTGAAGCCATTCTTTGACATTATGCATCACATTTTCCGGCACACTCTCTTTCCTCGTATTGGCAACTTGGATATGGTGCATGGGAACCTTATGGATATGCTACTGCTATGCCACTCTGAGAAGGGCACGAATGCGGTCTTGGATGTCTATCATGTCATGTGGAAGGAGTTAGTGCACGCTACTATGGAGACCATTGCCCGATTTATGCTCCCTTCATCTTCAAGTTGATTTAGACTACTTGGAGATCCACTTTCCATGGTGTGCCTCTTGAGACCGGACCCTTCACTTATCATGACATCCTCAACTTGCGTCGGAAGGAGCTCTTGGGCCTCTACTAATCGTCCTGAGGCGGCAGTTTCTTCTACTTCTGGAGAGGATCAGGGTGATGATAGTGGTCTTGCTCCTGGCACGGAGCATTCCTCTGGTCAGTCAGGTTGGGCGCCTAAGCTTAAGCACAAGGTGAAGAAGCTCTTTTGCCTTTAGACTGATGTTTAACACAAGATGTACTTGGCACATGTGGATGCCAAGAAGGCTCGTCAGGAGAGGAAGGCTATTATGAGGAAACTTGAGATTCCAGTTCAGGATGGATCTATGGATCATATCACTCCGGAGGACAAGTGGATTTCTTTGTACTCTCTCTGGACGGACTCAGATGAGTCCAATGTTGCTACATCTGCTCTAGCTCAGGATTAGGAGATCGAGTAGGAGACCGACGAGTCTGCAGAGGAGTCTGCTGATGGGTCTGTTTCTGAGGAGTCTGGGGAGTCCATGGGAGGAGACTAGTGCCACCTGGAGTTGTGTTATGTTACTTTTTGCCCCTTTTGGTGTCTCGATGCCAAAGGGGGAGAGGTTTAGGACCGGGGATTTGTCTTTCTGCGGGGTGTTGTTGAGTCACAAGCTTGGTTCTTTTGTGTTTCTGCTTGTGAACTCCTTTCCTTCGTTTGCTTTGGTTTGGTGTGAGTCTCTATCATATGGTGTAAGACATATGCTACCCCGGTTACCCTTATATTGTCCCTATGTGCGTGAGTTTATGCTCATTTTTCTTATTGGTTTCCTTGCTTAAGTGTCTCTTATTGTTGGAAGGATTGCCTGGTCTATAAAATATAGGGGGGGGGGTGTTGATCCTAGTGTATGTGTTGTGCAGTCCAAAGCATATATATAGAATGCACACATCTAGGGGGAGCATGTCTATATTTTATAGATTTTGGGTTTGCTTATGCTCATTTTATATCTATATGTGCAAATCTTGTATTGTCATCAATCCACCAAAAAGGGGGAGATTGTAAGGGCATATTTCTCCCTAAGTGGTTTTGATGATTGATGACAATGCATTTGCGGACTAATCGTGTGCTTTGAGCATTTCAGATATCTCATGTCTAAGAACTAGACGATTCGATGCCCCTTCGAGCCTATCAAAGACGACGGTTCTCTCCATTTCTTTTTGGTGGATTTGAGTCGTAGGAAAGTTGTACTATTAAGAGGGGGTCCGCTTCGGAAAGGTATGGGTGGAATCAACACGTACGCAACCCCATATGCACCCACAACTTCCTTTCCCTTCTCTGGAGCTTCTCCATGTTTTCTGTGGTGTTTCAGCATCTTGCCAGCGGTAGTACCGCTAGTGCCCACGGTAGTACCGCTTATGCGGTAGTACCGCTGGGTACTTTCGTGGAACTACCACTTAGGGTTTCCCTGAGCGTGCAACGTTCTGTTGTCGGTCTGACATTCATGGTAGTAGTGCAGTAGTAAGGCGATAGTACCACTCCGGCGGTACTACAACCCATACCACCGTCTCCATTATCGCTTGTGGGGTCTTCCTCTGTGCAATGTTCTGTTCCCATGTTGCGCTAAGAGGTAGTGGAGCGGCACTAGGATGGTAGTACCGCTTCGCATAGTACTGCCGCCCCTGGCATCCTCTTCTATCGCTGCCTCTCCAGGTCTAAAAACCCTAGGCGATAGTACTGCCACGGTCAGCAGTAGTACCGCTCCGGCGACACTACTGTAGGTACACTCTATGTGTTTTAGGCTTGTGCGGGGTAGTACCGCTCCTAGGAGCAGTAGTACCGCTTAGCTGCGGGCACAGGGCAGAAAACAGTTGGATTTTGTTCCCCTATATAAAGGGGGGGTCTTCTTCTTCCTAGGGTTGACCTCTTCCCCCCAAGCTCCATTGCCTTTCAAAAGCTCATTCTTGCCCGATCTCTCTCCCTAGGCAATCAAACTTGTTGATTTTCTAGGGATTGGTTGAGAAGGCCGCGATCTACACTTCCACCAAGAGAAATTTGATCCCCCCCACTAATCCCTTGCGGATCTTGTTACTCTTGGGTGTTTGAGCACCCTAGATGGTTGAGTTCACCACGGAGCCATATTCCATTGTGGTGAAGCTTTGTGGTTTCGTTGGGAGCCTCCAATTCGGTTGTGGAGAGAGCCCCAACCTTGTTTGTAAAGGTTCGATCGCCGCCTTCAAAGGCACCAATAGTGGAATCATGGCGTCTCGCATTATGTGTGGGTGGGAGAATACGGTGGCCCTAGTGGCTTCTTGGGGAGCATTGTGCCTCCACACCGCTCCAATGGAGATGTACTTCCTCTCAAAGGGAAGGAATTTCGGTAACACATCCTTGTCTTCACCGGCTCCACTCTTGGTTATCTCTTACCTTTACTTGTGCAAGCATTTATTGTGTTGTATCCCTTGCTTGCTTGTGTGCTTGTTGTTGTTGTATCATATAAGTTGCTCACCTAGTTGCACATCTAGACAACCTATTTTTTGCTAAGTTTAATTTGGTAAAGAAAAGACAAAAATCTTTGGTTGCCTATTCACCCCCCCCCTCTAGTCAACCATATCGATCCTTTCAGCTACTTCTAAAGTAACTAGGCAATACCAATTATTTATAAGTCAAAATTAATAACCTTGATTATATCCCCTATGCTTCCAGTGTGGCGATGACAACGAAGCATGTCCTTAATTAAGTTAGTTAATCAAGTGGATCACAACAAGTGATGCAACTGCTACAATCGACGATAATTGTATGGAGATGGTGGGGATTGTCGAAAAGGTTGCACTGGAGATGTGAGTGTCACTCACATGACATAGGTAGACTTCCTTTCAATTGTAATAGGTCTTGTATTTGGGTTGACAAACTCGGTGTTTTTATAACTCCATCGTCATATGAATATTATTTTCAGTAAAAAAAAGTTACCATGATGGTCTTCCTAAGAAAGTCTAAACAACCATATGCCTAGAACACCAACACTGAAAAAGGGACACAAGATGGGACATATTTTGAATGGAAGGCTACTAATATTGACTAAAAAATAACTATATTTCTAAATTAAAGCAACTACAATCAATTTTACCTTTTTCCCATTGGTGTATAGTTCATCTAAGATAATAACTTAGAGTCATGTGCACTATGAAGTTAGTATCATACTCTATCATCATTTGCATGATACTAACTTGTAATATTATCCACGATGAGAGGTCTTATCGTTTGACTAAAGACGTCAAAGTTACAAAAGAAAGTATCTATGAACTACCAAATGGTGAATCTTGGGGGTGCCATGGCTCCCCCTCCAAAATTGCAAATTAGTTTTTCTTATGTTCTTAACATTGAATGCCCATCAAGTTATACCTTTCTCGGCCTCATGCTAGATGCGCTACTGGCTACGGCTCGTCAGCTTTCATCATCATAGTGTCACGTGTAGGGGCGGAATTAGGCCTGGGGCAAGTAGGGCTATAGCCCCAGGCGTGGCCCAACTAGTAGTTACACATCTAGGAGAAAATTTTCATATTCGTAGACTTTCAAAGGCCTAGCCCCAGGCCTCATCACATATAAAGCCCAAGACGCCACCAAATCGTCTCACTCGATCCATCAGAAAAAAGATCTTTTTTCTTTTTTCTTATGACCAAATCATAAAGCCCAAGATGCCACCAAAACACTAAATAACCAGAAAAAAGATCTTATTGATATCTTTAATCTCTCTCTACTGGCAAGACAGGCATGGCGCATAATACAGTCCCATACCACTTTAAGTGCTAGAATCCTGCAAGCTAAGTATTTTTCATCTACGCCCTTCCTAGAGGTCGAGTTAGGGGGTTGGCCGTCGCAGATATGGAGGTCTATTTTAGAGGGGAGAGGAGCCCTAGAACAAGGTTTGATACGGAGAATTGGCACAGGAGAGGAAACAGAATCTGGGACCAGAATTGGCTCCCCCGCTCGGGCCTCATGAGACCAATGGCGAGTCTGGTGGCCAACAGACCAGAGTGTATTACTAAATTAATTGACCCAAGTTCGGCAAGGTGGATAGAAGACAAGGTACGTTCGGTCTTTTTGCCCGTGGATGCTCATATAATACTCAAGATCCCGCTTTGTACTAGAAGAGTTGAAGATTTTTGGGCATGGGAAGAAGATGAAAGGGAGTTTTTTCAGTAAGGCGAGTATACAAATTTCTGCTGAAAATGAAGATGCAAGGGGAAACATTACTGCAGACGGTTGGTGGACACTCAAATGAGGCAGCAGAGGAATCAGCTTGGACTTCCTTGTGGCATATTAAGGTCCCCTCAAAAATTAAGGTGTTCCAGTGGAGGCTATGTCATGAATCAATCCCAATAGTGTGGGTGTTACATCACCAGAATATGTCAACAACTAGCGTATATGCTTTTTGTTCTCCGCAAGATGATTGGAAGCATGCATTAATAGATCGTGTGATGGATAGAAGTGTTTGGTCACTTTGCTCAGAGGAAATAGTGGAGACAATGCTTGATAATTTGTCCCTTGATGCAAAAAAACTGGATCTTCACTATGCATGACTCACTGTCACATGCGGAGTTCACACGGATGGTGGTGACCCTATGGGCAATTTGGCGAGCAAGAAGGAGAGCTATCCACGAAGGGATTTTTGACAGTCCTTTTTCTACTAATTCTTTCATAACCTTTTATTTGAGGGACTTGGAGATCTTAGATAAAGGAGTTAGGGGAGTACCGAAGCGAGCCTGCATCAGACAATCTACGTGGTTGGCCCCGCCTGAGGGGTGTGCAAAGATGAATGTGGACGCGGCAGTGTCCATGGAAGGGGAGTGCGGTGCAGCGGGAGTTGTTTGCCGAGATCATGACGGAAGATTCTTGGGAGCTTCGGCTCTCAAGCTCGAGTTCATCACTGATGCAAGCACATTGGAAGCGATAGTTGTATGGGAAGGTCAAGCATTGGCAGAGGATCTATATGTAAACACCATTCAGATTGCATCAGACTGTAAGAGAGTGGTAGATGAAGAAGAACTCGACGGCAGAGTATGGAGCTATAGTGCATGAAATAATACATCGTGCAAATTCTTTTCTATCATGTAAAGTAGTTCATAAGTTTAGGAGATCGAATTTCGAGGCTCACAATCTCGCTAAGTATGGCCATCATGTGTGGTTGGGCCAGCCAGGAGATCTTGATTTTTTACCTGTAAACATTATGGAGAATGAATAGAGCATGCGAGGTTGTCTAAAAAAAATCAGAAAAAAGATCTCGCTCACGCTGCACCGCCAGTTCCGATCTGTGACTGCTCGACTCGACAGATCCTGACGTCCGGACCTGCACCTAGGCGGCTGGGCTCGTAGTCTCGGATCATCTGGACTCGCCGGAGCAGACACCTCCAGCCCTTTTGTTCCGCTGGCAGACTCCTGTTCTGGCTAGTGGCTACGACATTACGCCCTTTCCCTCTGAATCTCTACCAAATCGATCCTCCATGCAGCTGCACAATTTCAGTTAACTAGATGTTTCTCATATCTGTATCATTTGTTCCTGCGTGAATTGACAACGAGTCTTATCCATTTTACTCTTTAGATTTTTATTTCTGTCCTACTAATGTTCAAGAAGATGTCAGGATTGCAGATGTGCTAAAATCTACTCAGGACTAGTAGCATAGAGGTCCTGATTGATGTAGAGCCTCCCAAAAACAGATCAGGAATATTTCTTTGGTGGTTAATCAGTTCTGCCCCATCTCCACAACCGGTAATATCTAGTTTCTTGTGTCATCTACTCCCTCTATAAAGAACAGACTTGAAGAGGGAATATATTTTTTTCTTTACAAAGGGAATAGTTTTTACTAGTTCCTTGTATACGCCAAAATAATGTTCAATTGTGTAGAATTGTATTATTTTTTCCCCAAATTTTTTGACATTAGTTTAGTCAATTGAGTTTAATTGTTAATTGTTAGCATGAAAACAAATTAGAAATCCGAGATGAAGAGGGCCCAGCAAATTGTATAGTATTTCAAGAAAAATCTTACATGCATTAGTACATGTGGTATTTGCGTTATCTATAGCCGCTTAGTTTTAGCCCCACGCTTTGAGAAATACGGCCACCACTAGATGGCTTTTTTCTGATTTCTTTTATGCTTTTTTGGGCATGTTTGTGTTGTGGCCCCAGCCGTCGTTTCGCGCTTGACTTGGATGCTTGTATGGACCGATGCTTTATCTATAAAGCGGGATGAAAGCCTATTTCGAGAGAATGCCTAACAAGTTAATGCAATTTTAAGACTATTTGCGTCGACCAAATTACACAACTTTAAGACCATTTGTGGTGATTATAGCAATGCTTAGACCAATTATACTATTCATAGTGAGAATCTAGATTCTAGATTCGCCACTGCAAATTATACCATTCATTCATACGGTTTTCCAAATTTTGAACTGTGGCACCCCCAAGAGTCAAGAGTGAGATTCTAGATTCACCACTGCAAGATCGTTCCTCATTCGAACAGGCTTGATTCAAACAAAAACTGGAAGAACTGTATTTCCCCACCATCTTTTATTCTTGAAAGTTAAATCCGTGGAATGTTTGTTCAGTAATAATGTACACAGCGATAGTACAACAGGTGTCATAATCTGTATCATACGCTTCGTGGCCGGCCTTATTGTTGTTTCAGCAAACCGTACTCCAGACTGTATGTACGAAACAGCTACGCAGCTGCACCTGCATGAACTGCGATGTAGAGTCAGAGTCAGTAGGTCTCCCCCTCGGCTCCCGGCTCCTCCTCCTCCTCATCGCTCTGCAGCTCGGCCAGCTCGGCGAGCAGCGCCGCGTCGGCCGACGACTTGGACATGTCGCCGGGGGCCTTGGCCTCCTGGATGATCCGCATGATCTCCTCCACGGGCTGCGCCGCCGCCGCCGCGGTCTCCGCCTCCGTCTCGGGCTCCTTGAAGTTGGCCCTGTCCCTCTCCGCGATCTCCTTGGGCAGGCTCTTCAGGTACCACGGCAGCTTCTTGATCTCAGCGATCGTGATCCTCTTCAGAGTTTCAGACACGATTCAAATCACTTTTGGTTAGGCACCATTCAAGTTATGATTCAAAGTTTTCTGCCTTTTGGAGCAATCTGAAGTTTCCTTGGAAGTTACTAATAAACAGAAAAAAAGAGAGGATAAGCAGTAGTAGTACCTTTGAAGGATCGGCAGTGAATATTTGGGACAGGAGGCGTCTGCAGTCGGAAGACACCCTGACGTAGTCCGGAATGGAGTATTGCACGCCAAGGATTCTCTGTCAAGTGTCACAAGACGTGCATTCGTGTTCAGATCAGAGTTTCACGCACGCTTAACACAAGCATTCTTTTTTTTTTTTTTGCGGGGGCTTAACACAAGCATTCAAGCAAGGTGCTGAACAAGGGAGAGATGATAAGGAGGAGGGATCGATAAGTTACGCTGATAGTTTTCCTGAAGTTCCTTGGATCCTCGGGGTCCTCGAATGGGTAAGACCCGATGAGCATCACGTACAATGTCACGCCGCATGACCAAACATCTGCTACCTGAACATGGGGAACCATTTGGTCATAAGATGCAGAGTTGGAAGCCAATCATGTGACATCTCAGAACCATGATAACATCACTATACACTACTGAAGATATACAAAATTAATTAGTAGTGATGTTTGTCTGTGCTGAATGTGACCATTCTCAGTGGCAATGGATCATTGGTAAGCTCATGACACAGTACTCCATTTCTATTCTACCATGTAGGAAAACAAATCCTGATACTAATGCTAGATGCAAAACGAGTAGTTACTTTTCTAAGTACTATACTAATTGACTATTACTAAACATGATTTACTTGTTCTCTCTTGGAAAAAACTTTGATGCAAAATTAGAACAAATAACCACAGATTGTCATAAGCGGTACTTACCTTCCCGTCATATTCTTTTCTCGAAAGAACTTCCGGTGCTATGTATGCTGGAGTACCAACTGTTGATTTCGGTTTGGAATGCAGCAAAGCAGACTGAAAATCACGATAGCCAACTTAGTCAGTAAGGACAGAGAAAGGTCAATTCTAGCAAAACAGGGAAACATAACAGTAACTGTTAACACCTTTGAGTAACCAAAGTCGCAAATTTTCACTCGAGGTGTTGGACTCCCATCCAGGAGAGTGTTTTCCAGTTTAAGATCACGGTGACAGATTTCCTGCATTTGCAACATTAGTTCATGGGCACTTGGGTTTTGCATTTATTTTCTTTGACAAATTTCAAAAGGCAAAGCGTACCATGGAATGGCAGTAGCTGACCCCTGAAAGTAGTTGCTGGAAGAAGTACCTTGCCTATTGACACGCGTAGCAAACAATTTACACGATTACTTCTACTGTTAGCAGACATGGTTCAGAACAAAGATAGCCTGGTGATATAGTGAGGTAAGTAGGTTCAAGGACAACCTCATCTTCACTGAATCGCCCCGCGGTGCATATTCTTTCGAAGAGTTCTCCGCCAGCAGCATATTCCATGACAATGGCAAGGTGCGTCGGGGTTACACAAACCTGTCCTCAATTGATACAGAAAGACCATATTATAGCAAGCAATTTAATTTTATTTACAGTTGAGAATTTGCTAAGTTGAATATCAAGACAGAGACATCCTAGGACAAACTTCGATGATTGTGAACTCATTATCACCAACCATAGTGACACTGAAATGTAGGGGTTCAGTGCCGCCCAGCCCAACAATACTAGTAAGTTTTGACCAAAAAACCATTACTAACAACTGGCAGAGCAGTCATGACGCAAACAATCAAAAAGATAATCGTCATTTATTTCCAAAATATTAGGGTGTCAATTCTGCTTTCTGGAGGACACACAGAGTAGTTCATAGTTCATAGTTCAGAACCTTCAAATTTAACCAATCTAATGTAACTGAGAATCAACAAACTTATCAAACGACTAACGAGTCAAGAAGAATGGGTAATTACCTCCTTGAATCGTATGATGTTAGGGTGCCGGAGCGACCGGTGATTGATGATCTCCCTCTGCACATTCTCATCAATCTGCACGCACACAAGCAGACCCCAAAAATCACACATCCAGCAACACAAACCTGCAGCCATAGTGACTACATCTACCATCTATCGAGGATTTATTCGTCAAGAAGAACCCCAAATCCACCTGTCCCAGCGACCAAACCCCAGAAGTAAAGAACACAGGAAAGGAACGGAGAACAACGACGTATATACCTTCTTGCCCCTCTCGATGTACTTGACGGCGACGAGCTCCTTGGTGCGCTTGTCCCTGACCAGCCTCGCCACCCCGAAGTTGCCGGTCCCCAGCTCCTTCAAAGCCTCGTACCTCTCCTCCATCGCCACCGCCCGCCCGCCGGCCTCAAGACCTCCCTGAATTTCAAGGGGCGGCTCCAACTCGGAACGAATCCGGCCGCGGGAGAAGCACCAACTCAGAGCAAACCTCTTGCTGCTGCTGCTGCTGACCCAACAGCTGACCAAGAGGCGGAGAAAAATATAGAGAGCTGCGCGCGCCGTCACCGGAAAGCGAAGCGAGGCCTCGGCTCGGAGCAGGGGCGGAAGCGACGGAACGAGGGCGGCGGGGCGACGCGCGATGGCCGACACGTGTGGGAGGCAGTGCGGTTTTTTGAATTGGGGGTGGGCCAGGTGATACGTCGCGGCCGCGTGGGGCCCACCGGGAAGCTCACCTAATCGAGGGCGGCAGGTGGGGCCCCCGGGTTAGATGGCACGTCCGATGGGGTGACGTGGCCTCTCTGGATGCATGGGCTTGACGCGTTGCCCGGCCATGTGTCCTTTTTTCTTTTTGCACAATTTGCGTTGATTTTTGGTTGGGATTTTCCCACCATAATGTTCTGACAATACATGCCCTGTAGTATCGTTTTATAATCTCTTTTGGTTACTGGAAAAACCAGTTTTTTATAATTCAATCTTGGCTCCTCCTTTCCCCCCCTTTTTTTTTGTCTAGAGACCAGATGCTACTGTGATTTCGACCACGAAATTATGAAACTCGGTGAACGAGAAGAAATTAGTGCAAGCATGATGGGTTTGATTCGAGACTAAAACTCTGGACAACCATTTTTCAATGAAGATCGATCAAGTGGGTTAGTATAATTTTCTTGTGATGAAGTTATGTAATAATTGATCTAAAATGTATGAAGTACATCACTTTTCTTTATTCTTTTCAATTTTGGGTGGGTGGGAGGGGGGGGCATCTGAACATTTGTGCTAAAAGACATTTTTCAATGTTTTCAGTGTGCACCAAAGTTTAGGAGGCGTTCCATATACTGCATGAATTTTGAGGTATTTGCATACGTGGTTGAATTGTGCCTTGTTGAGTAAATATATCCTAAAAAACATTTCTGCACATAGTTTGATCGCTTGCATTGCCACACCGAGCAGTTTAATGCTTGGCGGTGGCATTTATGGGTTATGCTTGTCAACATGCAAAACATGGTGTTTGATTGTGCGCGATCTATATTGTGGTCATCTCTTCTCACTAGTGATAACCTTGCCATACAATACACTACACAAGCAGTACCAAACATCGCTCAAGTCTTATCTAGTAAACAAATGATAGTTCATCCTAACTGCTAGCAAATTACAATACAAATTAACAATCATATAGCTCAATGGGGAGAGATTCATATGTGTCGAACTAGGCGAAGTCTGTCGTCATCATCATCTTCTTCTTCTTCTTCTTCTTTTGTTATTGCTTTTTCTTCTACTCTGTCTTCCGTTGATGCTGCTTCTTCTTCTTCTTCTTCTTCTTCAAATCCTTATGTTGCCTCTGTTTACCCATATTGTCTCAGCCCACTATTGACCGATATGATTAAAAACATACTAATTGGACTATTCTTGAACCTCCACCTAAACCAACTATGAAGAAAAGAGGTATTTTATTCCTCGGTCGAGAAGATATGCAAGAAACCAAGAAATATATGAAAGAAATAGGTATTAAAGCTAAAGATGTTAAAATTTTACCCTATATTGTATAAGTATAGGTAAACCAACCACCACTAGCCATGTAGTTTTAGTTGTTTATGTAGCACCTTATTATGCACTTCTTTTAACAAATTATCACAACAACATGTGGAGTATCATCTAGTTTCTTGAGTAGCATCGCATGCTTGCCCGCCATCCATGGAGACCACTCCGTCACGCAATTTTGATCTGCTTCCATTCCAAATACAACAATGAATAGGTTATTCTTGGCCGAATTGAACTCTAGACCTAGGGTTTCCCCGCGCCTACCTCGTCGCCGACGAGATAGTTTTGTATGTACAATGTGGTAGGTGCCGGAACCTTGCCCATGAGAGTCCGGTCTTGATCCACCAGATCCAACATCATCAAGGATCACCACATTCGCCTCCGCATCAGTCACTCCAGCCATGCCAGTCGTTGCAGCCCCAACCAGTGCTTGCATTGGTCTCCTGTCGTTGGTTGCCGCTGCAGATGGTTCCCCACCGGGATCCATTGCCCAACATAGTTGATACTTGATCCAGTGTTGGTCATCAGAACCTTGTCCACCCCATCATCCCTCACTTCCTCCATTGACTAGTCATCCCTAATTGTGGAGGAGTGGAACTCAACCAGAGAAGCATCATGACAAACATACTAGGACCATGCAGGGGAAGGGCGAGAGGGGTTAATCTTGATTGCACCCTCAATGGTGGTTCTCGACCTCGGGGTCACCTCTCGCCAAAGCGCCATCTAACCCTAGGAGAGTGAACATTCCTGGCTGGCTGGCTAGTTTGTTGTTCCATGTGGGGTGTGCATTTTAATTTGGACCAACTATTACTACTCAGGCAGGAAATGGTGGCTCCGGCATGGTGTGTGCTCCAGGACAACTTAGGTGGCATCATTTTCACTTCCTGGCGTCATTTATTCACATGTGATAATGCTCTTGCTGCGAAACTTGAAGCTTGTAGAGAGGGGATCATGCTAGCTTTGGACGGGAGCACACTTCCATTTATCCTAGAGACTGATAGTACTGAAGCTGTTGCGATGATTTCAAGCCCATCAGGGAATAGATCACGACATGCCGCCATCATCCAGGAGATCGCTGCCATGATGAGATGAGGTAGAGAGAGTCGTAAAAGCTATTAAAAGATGGTGTAATCATGTTAGCAATCATTTGGCTCAGATGGGTAGATGTAAGATAAATACAGCCATATGGTTATGGTCAGACACTGAGAGGGTTGTAAACTTGTGTGAACTGGATTGTTGCGATCCAGGTTAATCAATATACAACCCTTTCCACCTACAAAAAAAGTATTGCTAGTAGCAGTATAGGTTTTTTTAATGATTCATAAATGGGAAATATTTGTAGTCGCCAGCCAGCCGAAGCATCGTACGCTCCCGTTGCGTGCATCCGGTCCCTATGGATCATGCGTACCCCTCGTGCAGGAACTGCCGACGCCCCCTCGCCCCCAGGCACTACCGCACACCCCTCGCACCCTTTGCAACCCATTAGCCACCACTCAGTGAGCTCGCACACTATCGTCTGGCCCCTCGTTGCCATGGACGCGCCCATCACCATGGCCGCACACGATGAGGCCGAGCACCGGATGCGTACGACCAGCAGCGGCGCGACTAGCGACGAGGTACAAGGGGGACGTTACGCTGCTGCAACCACATTACTGGATCCCGCCATCGCTGATGTTGGGGACAAGCAACGAGAGATGCCATGGCCACCTGCTTCCAGGGACGGACCCGTGTGTATCCAAGTGTTGCAACTGTCACCTAAAACAACTTCAACAGCTGTTGAAAAAAGCTTCAACCATAGATAGGAAAAGCTTCAATCGACATTGCCCAACAAGGAAAAGCTGCAACCATTTGACAGAAAAGCTTCAATCGTAGATAGAGAAAGCTTCAACCGTGGCACGCGCAAGCGGAAAAGAATTACAACCATTGGCAGAAAAGCTTCAACCACCGACACGAGTGTTGCAACCGTTGACAAAAAAGCTTCAAGCCTATATAGAAAAGGCTCCAACCATCAACAGGGGAAGCTTCAACCAACCACTATCAATCTGAAAAGGCCGTAACCCATACGAAAAAAGCTTCAACCTTAGGTGAAAAAGTTTCAACCGATAGATATACAAAGTTTCAGTCGGGCACTACAAGACGAAAAAAGTTGCAACCGTTTGCAGAACAAGATTCGATCATAGATGAAAAAAGCTTCAATCGACATGACGGAAAGCTTCAATCTACGAAAAAAGCTTCAACCAGCATGGGAAAAGTTTCAACCAATGAGAGAAAAAGCTTCAAACTGACACTCCAATGGTAGCGAGCGGCGACGTTGAGAGCTGCGCTGGCGGCTATTAGGCGCTGCAATGACAGAGGGTGTCAGTGTACTTCAAGATGGCCTTGTTTTTTGCTACGAGTAGCGACGACTTCCTGCTGGACCGGGCGAGGACAGCGACCAACGACGGCAGGGACAATGAGCGCATCCAGCAATGCTGGACTGCAAGCATGGGCGGAGCTACAAGAGAACATGGGTGTCCAGATGTATATCCATTAATTTGGATACCAAGGCATAAACTAGGTTGATTATATATATATATATATATATATATATATATATATATAAAGTAGTTAAGAATTTCATAGAATTTTAAACTCTATGCACCCGTTTTGAAAAATCTAGCTCCGCCGCTGACTGCGAGGGGAGGAGGTCTAGTTGAGGGGGTGGTGGTCGGTGGTCGGGGCAGACATCAAGGCGATGGGGGAAGTACCCGCGCTGGAAGAAGGAGATGGAGAAGTCAACACGGGGCAGGTTGATGTGCCAGCGCCTAGCACCACCCTTTGAAAATCGCTCACTTGCCACACAGTAATGGCATCTCCAAGCTGGACCAGTAAACCTCCCACAACCGTCAGGATCGCGTTGTCCAAAACGCGGAAGCCATCCGACGCCGACCTGTATCGACCCGCGAGGCAGTCCGGACGCGATTTCTCTCGCAAACCGGACACAAACATGAGGGAGTGATACGTCTCCAACGTATCTATAATTTTTTATTGTTCCATGTTGTTATATTATCAATCTTGGATGTTTTATATTCATTTTATAGCAACTTCATATCATTTGGGACTAAGATATTGACATGGTTCCCGGTGCCAGTTGTTGTTTTTTGCTTGTTTTTTGCTTCGTAGAAAATCCATACCGAACAGAGTCCAAACAACACGAAACTTTTTGGAGAATTTTTTCTGCCCAGAAGACACCCAGGAGGCCCCGTGGGGCCCACTAGGCACTCTGGCGCGCCCTGGTGGGTAGTGGGGCTCACGGGAATCTCCTCCACCGCCTCTCAGCTCTATAAATACCCAAAGATTCCAGAAACCCTAGGGGAGTCGAGACATCAGAGTTTCCACCGCCGCAAGTTCCAGAACCATGAGATCCAATTAGAGCCCTTTTCCGGCACCTTGCCGGAGGGGGAAATAATCATGGAGGGGTTCATCATCCTCATTGGTGCTCCTCCGATGATGTGTGAGCAGTTTACCACAGACCTACGGGTCCGTAGGTAGTAGCTAGATGGCTTCTTCTCTCTTTTTGATCTTCAATACAATGTTCTCCTCAATGTTCTTGGAGAAGTATTTGATGTAACTTTTTTTGCGGTGTGTTTGTTGGGATCCGATGAATTGAGAGTTTATGATCAGATCTATCTATGAATATTATTTGAGTCTTTGTTGAACTATCTTATGCATGATTGTTATAGCCTCATATTTCTTCTCCGAAACTTTGGTTTGGTTTGGCCAACTAGATTGATTTTTCTTGCAATAGGAAGAGGTGCTTTGTGAAGGGTTCGAACTTGCGGTGCTCAATCTCAGTGACAGAAGGAGACATGACATGCATGTGTCATTGCCATTAAGGATAAAAAGATGAGGTCTATTCCTACATGAATAGATCTTATCTACATCATGTCATCGTTCTTATTGCATTACTCCATTTTTCCATGAACTTAATACACTAGATGCATGCTGGATAGCGGTCGATGTGTGGAGTAATAGTAGTAGATGCATGCAGGAGTCGATCTACTAATCTTGGACATGATGCCTATATACATGATCATTGCCTTGGATATCGTCATAATTGTTTAGTCTTTTATCAATTGCCCAACAGTAATTTGTTTACCCATCGTATGCTATTTTCTCGAGAGAATCCTCTAGTGAAATCTATGCCCCCCGGGTCTATTTCCTATCATATTGTTTCCAGATCTATTAATCCAAAAATCTAAAAATATCTTGCTGCACTTTTTCTTTATTTATTTTATTTTGTGTTTTTGCTAGATCTATTTATCCAATCTCATATAATTTAATCTATCTAATACCAAGGAGGGATTGACAACCCCTCTTACGTGTTGGGTTGCAAGTTTTTGTTATTTGTGTGAAGGTACTGCTTACATAGTTTGGGTGGATCCTCCTACTGGATTGATACCTTGGTTTCATAACTAAGAGAAATACTTACTGTTATTGTGCTGCATCATCCTCTCCTCTTCTGGGAAATACCAACGCAGATACAAGCAATCAGGGAGGTTTGCGGGAGTCCGGACCGGTCCCAAGCCCGCTTCTGACTGCCCTCGCCCACCAAAAACCCCTCCCCCTCCCGCGTTCCCTCTCGCCCGGCGTGAGCTGCCCGCATTCATGCCGCTGTAGAGCGCGCCACTCAACATTGAGGACGGCTCAGGGCAGACATGACCTCTCACTGCCTTCGCCATTGAAGCGGCGTGCCAGCCAAGGGTGCCGCCCATGACGCGTCTCTTGTGTCTACGCTTGTTCAATGCCGGAGATGCGTGACTGGACAAGACGAGATGGATATCTACCACGTCTGTTGAGTGTCGATGTTCGTCCGTCTGCCGCCATTAAGCAGGCTCACCGGCTGAGAAACCCACTCTGGCGCTACACATTGACGTACTCGAACGCCTTGCCTCACCAATATGCTATATAAATGCGGCCACACCCGGCTAACTCCACACAACAACACCAGCCCCTCGACATCATCCTCCCTTGCACAACATCTGCCATGACCGCCAGCGGGAAAGCATTTTGGGACAATCTGTCGCCAGAGATGAAGCACGCGGTGGCTGTCGGTGTCAAAACCGGCAGACCTCGGGTAGGGGGCCCAAGCTGTGTGTCTAAGGATCGATGGTAACAATGGACAAAGTGACACAATGTTTACCCAGGTTTGGGCCCTCTTAAAGGAGGTAAAACCCTACGTCCTGCTTGATTGTATTCGATGAGTATAAGGGTTACAAGAGTTGATCTACCTCGAGATCATAATGTCTAAACCCTAGCTTGTCTAACCGATGAATATTATTATGATGATGATAATGATGATGATGATGATGATGATGATGATGATGATGATGATGATGATAGCCTCTACGGACTAACCCCTCCGGTTTATATACACACCAGAGGGGCCTAGGGTTCGTACAAAGTCAGTTCACAGGGGAAGGAAACAACACATCCAGACTCTAATCTTGCTGCCCATGCACACAGGAGTCCTACCCGAACACGGAGTGGTGGCCCTTGGCTTCATTTTCTAAGGTCCATTCAGTTCGGCCCGCATCCTTGAGCCGGACACCTGAGGACCCCAAAACCAGGACTCCCTCAGTAGCCCCCGAAATTTCCTTCAATGATGATGTAGTATGCGGATTCATGTCTTCGACTTTGCAAGGAGGGTTATCCACCATACTCCGGATTTCCACGCGTTGAGCGAATTCGAAAGGTCCGTGCTTTTTTACAATTTAACCCTTTACCAGGCGTGGGTGGCGTATATATAACGAGGTTAGATCCCCAAATGCCACCTTGACTCCTTGCCCATTCCGGGCTCTCCGTCATTAAAGTCATGGCCATCGCGATAACACTACAAAAAAGACACATCTGTGACATTTTGGGCCGAACGAAAAAAAATTATGTCATGCTTATGACACTTCTATGACGATAATTGTGACAAAACCCGTTATCATCATAGATGTGGTGGGATCCTACTTCTATGACAAAAAATCATGACAAAAAATGGAGTTTTTGTCCTGGGCGGGCCGGAGACGCAGCTGCATGACATTCTTTGGGCCATCCATGACGAAAAAAACCATGGTAGAAGCAAGGGCGAGGAAAATATCGGGGAGTTCCCGGTTATGGTGGGTGGTCGGGGGCCGAGCGATGCTCATTTCTCTCGTACACGTATGCGCGTGTGTGCGAGGAGTTGGGCTCTAACTGAACCCGGGCGATTGCAGTAGCTACATTACTAAACCTGAGCGATCGATCCCTTGCTGTTAACTGAACCCGAGTGATTCCTTCGCTACTGTTGCTAACTGTAGCCGATCAAGCCCTGCTACCTCCTTCCCTTGATGAACAGTGAGCGTTGTTGGGGGGGTTTGGATGAGCAGTTCCCGGTGGGGGTGGATGAACAGGACCCCATGGTGTTGCCTCTGGATGAACAGGACCCCGATCGAGCCAGTTGGGGGTGGATGAACAGGACCCCGTGGAGGGCTGGATGAACAGGATGACCCCGTGGAGGGCTGGTTGAACAGTAGTCGATGGAGGGCTGGATGAACAGTAGTCTATGGAGGGGTGGTTGAACAGGACCCCGTGGAGAGGACTGGTTGAACAGTAGCCGGTGGAGGAGCGGTGGAGGCTGGATGAATAGGAGCCTGTGGATGAACAGTCGCAGGTGGAGGCTCGAGGAGGTCGACGGTGGATGAATAGTAGCCCGTGGAGGCTGGAGGAGGTCGACGGTGGAGATGAACAGTATCCCATGGAGTCATATTTTGCGGTACGCCACACCCGTCCTGATGAACAGGACCCCCGTTTCGACCGTAGCGCTCCAACACAAGTCTGTTTCCTCTGTTTTGTGGTACGCCACACCCCTCCCGATCAACAACGCCCCGTTTCAACCGTAGGAGGTCGAAGAGAAGTCCATTTCCTTCATTTTGCGACACGCCAGACCCCTCCCGACGAACATGATCTCGTTTCGACTGTGGCCGGTCGAACACAAGGCCATTTCCTCCATTCTGCGATACACCAGGCCCCGTTTCGATCGACTGTTCCGTCCAAGCCGGTTGGATCCTGACGAACACAACGTATTACGTTGCCTCCCGATGAACACGACGCATTCCGTTGCCTCCCCATGAACACAATGACGATGCAGTTTCTTCATTCTGACCCAGCCATGTACACGAGCCCTGTCCGTACGTATGCGCGAGTAGGGCTCGAGACCCCGCCCGTATGTACGTACGTGGCCGTATTTAATTTCTTGCACCCATGCCGCTGTACGTATGTGTACACGATATTAACGGGACTGCGTGACATGCTATGTGCGCGCCTCTACTATGACATGTGCCCTTCCTTACACGGACACGGTTCATCGCTGTAGCCTGCAGACAAACCGATCGACTAGTATGTACGTACACGTTCGCGACCAGAATGACAACGCTACGTATGCTTCGACCAGGTGGGTCCCGACTGTCACGCACTTCCTTGCGTGCGAAGATGTAGCTGGTGGGTCCCAGCAGTCAGGGGGCGAATCATTTTTTTACCCGTAATATGGACGCACTTCCTTGCGTGCGAAGATGTAGCTAGTGGGTCCCAACAGTCAGGGAGGAAATATTTTTTTCATGAAATACGGTCGCCCGTCCGGTGGGTCCGTGCTGTCAGGTGGAGTAATCATTATTTTCCGCGTAATAAGGAGGCACTTCCTTGTTGCAGCCATGGACCCAGCTGTCAGCCTCTCCATGTATAGTACTCTTCCAAATGGAAGTCATTCATTGACCACATTGACCAGGCCATGCCGAGATCACCACGATGGTGGACGACGACGAGGCCTAGGAAGGGGACGACGCGGAGCCAGGGAAGACGCAGCAGTGGATGCCCACGCGAACAGGAGTACGAGGGTTCACTGGTTTGGCTGCGGTGTGAGCCTGCCGTCGCTGTAGGGACCTGGCTAGCGGTGGGAATAGTAGGGGTGGTGAGCTCTCAGCGGCAGCACAACCGGCCACGGGAGGCAGGAGCATGCGACACGACTGGCGCTGCTTTGGGCGGCTGGAGCAAGAAGACCAGAGGTTGAAGAAGCACTACGATCGTTGAACGGACATCGCACAACCACTGGAGCTAGAATCGTTCGTATTGACTGAGTTCACAAAGCCCTCCATCCCTATCAACTTAGTAGGACCACAAGTCAGCCTCCCACTACGGTGGGTCCCAGCTAGCAGGGGGAGTATTCATTTTTTTGTGCGTAATAAGGAGGCACTTCCTTGCGTGCGAAGATATAGCTGGTGGGTCCGAGATGACAGTGGGGGGAACGTTTTTTTCACGAAATACAAAGGCCCTTCCGGTGGGTCCTAGCTGCCAGGTGGAGGAATCATTATTTTGCACGTAATAAGGAGGCATTTCCTTATGTGGGCCCCTACTGTCAGCCTCTTCCGATGGCTGTTGTTTGTTGACCATGTTGACCCGCCGCGTCGAGAGCACAAACGCGATGGACGAGGGCGAGGCCCAGGAAGGGAATGACCCGGAGCCGGCGAAGCCACCGCAGCGGATGCCCATGCTGAGGCGAGAACGAGCGCTGATTGGTCAGTGTTACCTCTTGAGCATGCATCGGTTTTTTCCTTGAAGAGGAAAGGGTGATGCAGCAAAGTAGCGTAAGTATTTCCCTCAGTTTTGAGAACCAAGGTATCAATCCAGTAGGAGACTCCTCAAAAGTCCCACACACCTACACAAACAAACAAGAACCTCGCAACCAACGAGATAAAGGGGTTGTCAATCCCTTCACGGAAACTTGCGAAAGTGAGATCTGATAGAGATGATATGATAAGATAAATAATTTTGGTATTTTTATGATATAGATTGGAAAATAAAAGATGCAAATAAAAGTAGATGAAAAACTTATATGATAAAAGATAGACCCAGGGGCCATAGGTTTCACTAGTGGCTTCTCTCAAGATAGCATAAGTATTACGGTGGGTGAAGAAATTACTGTCGAGCAATTGATAGAAAAGTGCATAGTTATGAGAATATCTAGGCATGATCATGTATATAGGCATCACGTCCGCAACAAGTAGACCGACTCCTGCCTGCATCTACTATTACTCCACACATCGACCGACTCCTGCCTGCATCTAGAGTATTAAGTTCATAAGAACAGAGTAAAGCATTAAGCAAGATGACATGATGTAGAGGGATAAACTCATGCAATATGATATAAACCCCATCTTTTATCCTTGGTGGCAACAATACAATACGTGCCTTCCTGCCCCTACTGTCACTGGGAAAGGACACCGCAAGATTGAACCCAAAGCTAAGCACTTCTCCCATGGCAAGAAAGATCAATCTAGTAGGCCAAACCAAACTGATAATTCGAAGAGACTTGCAAAGATAACCAATCATACATAAAAGAATTCAGAGGATATTCAAATACTTCTCATAGATAAACTTGATCATAAACCCACAATTCATCGGATCTCGACAAACACACCGCAAAAAGAGTTACATCAAATAGATCTCCAAGAAGAGGAAGGAGAACTTTGTATTGAGAATCAAAGAGAGAGAAGAAGCCATCTAGCTAATAACTATGGAACCGAAGGTCTGTGGTAAACTACTCACAACTCATCGGAGAGGCCTTGGTGGTGATGGAGAGGCCCTCCATGGTCGATTCCCCCTCCGGTGGAGCGCCGGTGAATGCTCCAAGATGGGATCTCGCGGATACAGAAGGTTGCGGCGGTGGAATTAGGTTTTCGTGGTGCTCCTGGATGTTTTCGGGGTACGAAGATATATATAGGCGAAGGAAGTCAGCTAGGGGAGCCACGAGGGGCCCACGAGGCACGGGGACGCGCCCACCCTTACTAGGCGCGTCGGCCACCCTCGTGGCCGCCTCGGCTGCTTCTTGACGTCCACTCCAAGTCTCCTGGATTGCGTTTGTTCCAAAAAGATCGCTCCCAAAGGTTTCGTTCCATTTGGACTCCGTTTGATATTCCTTTCCTTCGATATACTAAAATAGGCAAAAAACCAGCAATTTGGGCTGGGCCTCCGTTTAGTAGGTTAGTCCCAAAAATGATATAAAAGTGTAAAGTAAAGACCATAAACATCCAAAACAGGTAATATAATAGCATGGAATAATCAAAACTTATAGATGCGTTGGAGACGTATCAGTCGGCTGCAGGGTGGGGCTGACGTTGCCGAAAAATAACAGGATGTGTGGGTGGATAGAGGGATGGCCTGGTGGCAGCACAGCCAGCCACAGGAGGAGGGAGCAGGCAGTCCCGCCAGCGCTGGTTTGGGCAGCTGGAGCAGGAAGATCAGAGATTGAAGAAGCACGACGACCGTTGGATGGACATCCAAAAGTCACTACTCTGTGTTGACTAAGTTGACAAAGCCTTGCATACACGTAAAAAAAATTAGGACATCGTCATTGTCAACCTAGTAGGCCTAGAAGTCAGCCTCCAAATCTTTGGAAAACAACATACAACCCATTAGCCATTATTTTCAATAATTTACAACCCATTTGCTAATTCTTAAGGATATTTGAAGCCAATATTCTTTTTATTAGCATTACAAACAATATATTTTGGGCACTGCTAAAAAATTCAACAAAATTTTGCATAATTCGGTGGGGTCTGAACTCTTTTAATCACGAAATTTCGAGTCAAGTTAAAAATAATTTTTAAAAAATTATATCAAAAAAATATTCAAAAAACAATTCTCTGAAGAAAATGAATGAAATTTAAAATCTTAACTAGCAAGATGCTCATTTGTTGCACGGAACATGAAGATGCATTTGTATGAGTAGTTTATCTTGTGGAAGAAAAGATGATATTTTAGTGTAATTGCCAGTTGGCTTTGGTTTTTATAAGAGTAGAGAGTAGAGAAATCCAGAAAAATGATATTTTAATGTAATTGCCGGTTGGCTTTGGTTTAAAAATTTACAACCCATTTCTTACAACTTATAGCCCATTTTCTGGGGAAGCCCATTTCTTACTACTTACATCCCTCCTCGTCTTGAAAGATTTGCAGCCCATCAGGGCTGAGAAAAGCAAGTAGGCCTCGGTTTTGGTATTCTCCAAAAAAAAAAGAACTGGGCTAGCCATTTTCAAAAAGAAAAAATATATCAACTGGGCTTGTCATGTGCTTTAATAAAAGCGTAACCGTGGGCTAGACGGGCCGCAGCCTCCAGACAACATGTAGTTGAGCTTCGTCTCTGAAACTAAAAAACAACTAGACGAGCTGCTGGGTCCCTGGTGTTATTCGCTCATTGTGTAATTTTCTCGTTTATTGACTACATTGACAATGACGTGGGACCTAGTTGTCAAACAATTAGGAGGAAGTATTTTTTTGGCTTGTAATAAGGAGGCACCTGCTTGCATAATGCAATGACCCTGGTGGGTCCCTACTATCAGCCTCTCCACGTACAGTCATGTCCTAATTCGTCTTGGTTGTTGACCATTTTGATAATGCCAGATGGCGGCGGGCACAGCGAGCGAACCAAGGCGGAGAACAATGGCGAGGCCTTAGACGGGAACGAACAACAATCGTGGAAGATGCGGCAGTGTAGTGGCAGGTGGAGGGAGAACGAGGGCGACAACATGCAACTCAAGCTTACAAATGGTACAAATAGCCCAAGGATTAATTGTTCATCAAATTTTTAGACAAAACCCAGATTGAACATGGCAGTAACATCTAGCCCAACCACTCTTTTTTGCAGTCACAAACAAATGGATCTGTCTGATCCATAAAATCAACATCCTGTGCAAAAAAAATTAGTTCAAGATGACTACAACTTGTTGTAAATAGAAGCCGAGCACATTTAGAAGCCCATTTGTCCACCTAAAACTTCTTTTTTTGCGTTCAATGTGTCCGTCCGTGAGAAATCTTTTGCGGTAAAACTTCAGCCTCATGGACAATAGTAACCTTGCATTCAACAGGAAGAATGTGACAAAGCTTTTGTTTGCCTGGTTGGATGCATATCCTTCCATCGTTATTGTCCTCAAACGAATGTCATGAGAACTGAGAAAATCCTGGTGCTTATTACGCCACCGATTGGCTATATGTTTTGCTCCATGTGGTTGTGCCTAAGTAGACATGAAGATTGAAAACAGTTAAGGTTTGAAAAAATAGTATGTTGAAAGAACGGCAGCTGAACGGTTAATTCTAGTACAATATATACGGGCTTTCAATGTGCATGAAATCATCACCTCTATATATAAATTCTCCAGAGATTGAAAGCATCGCAATAAGACAATAATTATGTTCAGATCAAAACTAAACATTCTGATATATAAGATCTTGACGGAATCCACCAGCATTGATAGGCTATCAATGGACGAACTCTTCATTGAGCATATAACATAATATTAGTACCCAAAGTGTACTCCAAGATGATATAAAACTTATGCTCACAAATGAAAAATGCAGCTTATGATTACAAATGTGTAGATGATAATATACGGTACCTGAAAAAGTGAGGAGCCAAACACCAACTTCTTGTGATCATTAAACGGGTCACGAATTACACCCAAGGTCTCTCCAGTTTGGGCGCAGAGATGACAATTATTTGTGAAGGTTCATAACAATCATCAAGGAGCAACCTTTGAAGTGAAGGGGCCTCTTCGATGATGAGCTGATGTCCTTCAAAACAAATTCCAATGCTTTTAAGGTGAGGCGACTTTATTTGGAGACAACTGATAGGGATTTCTATTCCCCAAAAAAGTCAGCAAGCGCTCCAGGGCAGGGCAACTGGAGTGGATGATGTTGTGCAGTGAGGCCTCCGACAGATAAACCACCACAAGCAAAAGTTTTTTAGTAGTGGGAGTTGAAGCATTTGTACCAGATTGTCTGGTAGATGGCACCGGGTGAAGGTGGCGGTGTGGAGAGAGGAGGAAAACCGCGAGATGGACAACGATGGTGTGGGCACGAATTCTTGGTGTGTTCGTGGTATGAAACTTTTGTGGTAATGTTACAACTCAAACTGCTGGAGTTTTCCGAATTCAGGGGATGTCAGCCAAGCGTCCACCATGCCGGGTATGGACAGCAGGTAGCGTGTCGGGATGCAGAGGCGTTGAACGGGGTCCTGCTGGTGAGAGGAGATGATGGCTCTGAGGAGATCAAATTTAGGAAGGACAGATATCTGACGATAGTCGAGATTGAGGGGCATGGTGCGCCATAGAGGGCGCTACCGAGTTGAGAGGGCTTGTGTGCGGCAGCAATCCTTGGTGGGGAGAAGCGAGATGATATCCTCAAGGATGATGTCCAGGAGATCGCTGATGCGGTCCACCGGAGATTCTACCGGTTCCTCAGATTCGGGTGGGGGGGGAGGGCTTGCCACTTCTCCCCGCGCTGCCGGGTTCATGATCTACAGCCGGCGTCGCCGCTGGCGGGAGCCTCATTTTCTTGGCGCTGGGGCCAGCCGACTCCATTTTTCCTGTGGGCGTCGCGCCGAGCTCACGGGTTTGAGCAGAGTAGCCAGAGACGAGCCTAGTGGCAGTGCGAGTGGGGAAGAAGGAGGGCTGGGGATTTCTGTTGGAGTGGAAGAAGAGGAGCAGACGTTTTCTGTACGAGTGAGGAAGAAGGTGAGCGGGGATTTTCTGGACGAGTGAGGAAGATGGGGAGCGGGGGGAATTGGGGGGAGACGGAAGCAGGAGAGCGAGCTATTCGTGTTTATAAGGCCCGCTGCACTAACTACTCGCTTTTTCCCAAGAATTGCTCTCTTCTTTTGTGTTGCTGCATTGGAGCTGGCGCATGGACTTGGATGACCGGCCATGCATGCAGGATGCATGTGCCCGCCGGCCACTGCATGCGTCTGGTTTGTTACTAGGCCTATTTAATAAGGTGGTTATGGAGTAAATTAAGGAGATTTATTTTCACTGTGTGCATCTTGTTGGTCTTAGCAATTGGCTCATGGGCCTAATAAACCCGGACGGAGGGAGTATAAGTGGAATCAAGGAGGAAGGAGGGTTTTTCTGGGATTGCCCCATCTTCAAGAAATATGGGCTTCTCCTTGCAAAAAACAAAAACAAATGGGCTTTAAGATGGATAGGCTTTTGTGTCGGCCCAGTCGGCTGCCTGTGTTTCGTACTGGAGGGCCTTGTGCTAGAGGCAGCCCGAGACACTCTCCAGCTTATTGCCCATTCGAAAGAAAAAAAGAGACGCCTCCAACTTATGGCTACTCATCGATAACCTTTTTCAACTTGGCATCCACCAAATTAGAGGATACGGTACTAGATGCAGACACTCACATTAAACTAAGTTTCAGAAGATACGGTATGCATACTAACATTCAGAAGAACAAAAGTTCAGCATGTTTATGCATCTCAATGATTCAACACACTATAACCAATACAAAACTGTGAGAAGGTTTGGAAATAAAGAAAATTGGTCGATGCTTCTCTGAGCAAAGGGCCTCCCTGCGCATGCATTAATTTCCTGGGCATGCTTGTTTCTTCTCAATGTTGCGAGCACTTTGAGCATGTTGGCAACTCCACAGCTAGCTAGTTGCCTCATCTTTCAATTGATGCTGACACATTTGCAGCAAACACATGAGGTAATAGAGATGACTCAACTTGAGTCCATATTCTCCAGTCCCCTGAAATCATCTTCATTGTCCTGAATCTGAAAAGATAGGAAAACAATAGCTATACTTAAACGGTGTTGCAAAACAGTAGCACATATCAATAGCTCGGCATGACAAAACACGATCATCTGGACGAAGGGGATACTGACCTGCCTGAGGAAGATTATATATAATTTCATAAGTCCTTGGTTGATTTCCACCCTCGGTTGCACTGCTTGTTTGCTCCTCCACACATGACAGGATCGTTCCGCACTGCAATCAGCAAGTCAATGTACGAATAAGCTTATTTCATCTTGTGGTGGTCATTGTACCTAGTTACGAATGTAGGAATACCTGGAGCACCATGAGGTTAGCTGACAGCAGGTAGATGCAGCCATATAAATTTTGTGCGGTGCTACCAAAATTGAGGTTTGTATCCCTTCCCGTTATGAGAATTCTTCTTGAAGTTGGTAGAATGTGATGGCTTGTTCTTTGCATCAAACTTACCTTTCCCCTGAGATTTGTTCTTGTTGTTTTGGGGCTGGTTGGGCTGGAAGTTCTTCTCGTGTACCATGTGGGCACTAGAAGCTCCCCCAGCGACCCGAGCACGTGTGTCTTTTGCTCTTGCCTTCTCTTCAAAATCAAGAGTGCTAATGAGATCTGAAATGGGAAACTCATGTCTCGTGTTTTTCAGAGAAGTAGCAAAATCGTTCCATGAAGGTGGAAGCTTGACAATGATGGTCCCAACAACAAATTTGTCCGACAACACACACTTAAAGTACTCAAGTTCCTTAGAGAGTGACTGTATCTCATGAGTCTGCTGAACAACAGAGCGCTCATCAGTCATCTTATAGTCACAGAACTGCTCCATTACGTACAACTTGTTGCCAGCGCCAGAGGCCCCAAACGCGGCCTCGCGCGCAGCTGACATGTCTTTGTCGTTGTCAAACGACATATATGAATCCACAATGGAATTGTCAAGAACACTCAGCGGGGCGGCTTTGAAGAGGGTATCCATGTTCTCAAAAGCTTCCTACTATGTAGGTTTAAGATCGCCCTCAGGCTTACCCTTAATGGCGTCATAGCAGTACATGATCTGAAACCAATATACTGCTCTTGTGCGCCACCTTTTATATTGCACCCCCTTAAAAGTAGGCGGCTTCAAAAGCGCAGCAAAACCACTCGGAGTAAATTGCCTATAATCAGGTTTTTGGATTGGATTGTTGAATATATGAGCAATTTACTATGAGATTTGATCCGAATCAATAGTAAATAGATCATGGCGACAATTGCAAAGATCAAAGTAATGATGCAGACTAAACCAGGAGGACAGAATCACATACTGTACAGCGGGAGCAGAACCATTGTGGTTGATGTTGTCACTCATCTTGTTGATGAATAGCTTACCAAGGTCGGGGAAGAAGGTTGTCCTTGAGGAAGTCGTCACTAGCAGCAGTCACAGGAGTGTGCTCCCCAAAAACCTGATCGCCCCTCTCCCATACATGATCACGAAAGGCGGGGTTTGTAGGACCATTGTCCCTTCTCGCGGTGCACACCGAAAGGAGGGCTGGAGAAGAATTGCGTGGCGGCGCTAAGATCTGGAATGGTGTGAAACCATATGATATAGCGGCGGCTAGGGTAGAGCATGTCAGGTCGGTCGTGCGAGTAAGACCAAGTATAATAGTAGGACTTTGGCCCAAACCCCATGCCCAAGTCAATAATAGCCCCACCAAGGTTTGTCTCAAAAAAGGTTGAGTAATTAAGGCATCGGTTAATTATTAATTAATGGCTTAATAAATTTTCTGACCAACAAAAATATAGACCACGTGGATAGCTTTTGTCCTTAGACAGGCTCATTCCCGAAGAGCGCACATATATGTTTCCTATTATCATGCTCATGCAAATGCTAGAATAGATCACATTATAAAGTGGTGCAACTCACACCCACCTAGCAGTACGAGACTAAACTTTAGTCCCCCTCGCACCACACTTAGAGCATGGTTAATAGTATATCCAACATCCACCTATATGAAGTTGACACATCATCTAGAACCAACCTAATAGCCTGCTAGTGCAATAGTTAGTCCCTTTAGTATAATACTATATCATTAATAATGGCCCCACCTTTTGTCTCACAAAGTATGTTGGAGCTCCTGCTACAACCGGCTACAAGTTTACAACCCGCTTCTCTTCTCTCTCATCTTCTCTCTCCTTCAACTAAGCACAAATACTATATTTAAATCCTTATAGCCTGCTTATGTTATCTAATTGTAGTACTTGCTCTAAAGTTACTCTCCACTGTGTAGTCTAAAATGTCGGGCGTGCAGCGGGCGGTGCCCTTGGTCGGCGTGCCGCTTCAACGGTGGAAGCAGTGAGAGGTCGCGTCGCCCTGACTTGCCATCAATGTGGAGCAGCGGGCTCAGCTGGCGCTGGGTGGGAAGCACGCGGGAGGGGGGGTTTGTTGGGCCAAGAAGGTGAGAAGCCAACTTGGGGTCGGTCCGGACGGGGAAATATCATGTGCTCCCATACTCACTAGTAGTTTCATGCATATGACACTAGTCTATGTTACTACTCCCTCCTTTCTAGTTTATAGAGATGTTTAGAGTAACATAGTAATATGATACAGTATAAGTTACTCCCCACTATGACCAACCTTGGCCTCTCCCAGTGCTCCACCATGTATAGCTGCTAAGCCTGCCACATAGGCATAAAATATGATGTGGCAAGTTAATTAAGAAGAGAGAGACTAGTTTGGTGACCCCAGGAAGAAACGGTGGAAAGACAATTTTGAGTCTATAGCTAATTAATTGAAGCAAGCTTAGCAACAAAAAACTAAGCACCTATGCATTGGAGACTTGAGTTGCTAAGCCATTTAATGCACTTAGCACCTCATCTAAGAACATCTAAGCACTTAGCACTTAGCACCCTCTTGACCGTGGACCTTGATGGTGTATGTCACCTTGTGTCCAGATCTGAGATGCCATGTGTACCAGATAAATGACTCCAAACTCGACCACCGTGATGCAAGAGGTGCGAGCCGAGGAACACTGTTGGAGACACCCCCTCAGACTAGCCACAATGGGTAGTAACATAGACTAGTAACATGTCATGTTACTAGTCTATGTTACTACCTCTATAGTAACATATGTGTGGTAACATGCAACACTTCATTTATTAGGCTATAGACACATCTTACCTTGATATGTGTGATGTTACTACTTTCCTCTCTTTCTTCATTTATTGCTTGCCACATCATCTACTTTATCTAGATATGTGTGATGTTACTACCTATGTTACTCCCACTGTGGGTAGTCTTGTAATTTTCCTTGTCATCATCTGAGTCCTAGAAGATCTCACCCACATCATCATTAGGCATGCAACGGCCTTGATAGACAACATGCACAGAAGGAGTAGAGGCGACTGGGGACGCACCACGTCGTGGGCACTCCATACGTGCTCGTGTGCGTGCATCGTGTGTTCTTTTCCATCGGTGCTAGCTCTAAGGCCGAGGTTGTGGTCGTCTTTGTCTCCGACTAGTCGTTGAGCAAAAACGACAAAGAGGTGCTGCAAGAGATGCGTAGGCGCCGTTGTGTGCGAGCTTCACCGTAGCATGACGAACCGGACATCGCCACAGATGGCGCATGCCTCCGTGCAGCCGAGTGTGTGTGCATGCATGTGTTATTCACGTGCATTCTGCGGCCGAGTGTGTGTGCATGCATGTTTTGTGTACGTGCGTTGTGTGCTCCATGTTGTGCTCATATGTGCATGAGTTGGATCGGCATGAGTCAGTGCGTTGGCATGTGTACATGCGTGGCTGCATGCGTCGTGTACATGTGTGGCTTCTTAAGTGGTTATCAATATAAACTATAAAACATGTTCAAGTTAGCATCTGATGTATCATCTCTAGTGATTAGCAAAGAGTTCATGTTTTTTTGTTTGTTTATAGGTGGGCAGGCGGCAAAAAATAGGGGAAAACATGCAAGGTTCCTTGCAGATGCTCCACCGCGAGGTTCCTTGCTCCTTCTCGGTCGTTGGGAATCTATGTTCTTCAACTCTTTTTTTATGTGAGCTTTGTTCATCCTTTTGCCAACACGCGAGACATCTAGCATCAAGGTGCACGTGTCATGCAAGAAAATGGAGATAATGAGATAAGAAGTGCGTAATTGAGTCATGCACTTCGATGGCACCTACTATGCAATATATTTTTCTCCTCGATGGCATGTGAATAGTGCATGTACTCAACGAGGAGCACGGGATGGTAGCCATGACATGGTCAGCCCTTTTTTGGAGAGAGTATGTACTAAATAACTTTGATGTGTCCCGTCAACTCGCAGAACGACGAGAAGCTTGCTTACTATGCCTTCTCCCTCGCCAACGCGTGCACGGGGGCTCGCAGCACGAGGAGAAGCTTTTGCTTACAAGCGGTGGACGTGCAACAGTTCATTTGGTGTCAGATTGCCAGAAGTACTATTGTAGAACCATCAACTTTCGGAAGAGGCGAAGAGCCAAGCGAAAGGTCACCTACTAACCTTAGGCTAGGCATAGTGGGAGTAACATAAGTAGGGGTACCTCCTTTTTTTATTCTAGAAACAACCACATGCGAATATTGGACGGTAGCAGCACAACAGCTGAATCGAAAATCGAAACCAACCAATGAACTACTACTACTGGTGAGTGTTTGCTAGTACGTATCATGTACTCTGTTTGTCCATGTATATAGGGCTTAGTGCGTTTTCCGAGGCTAACTTTGGCCCTGTTTGGATCCATGGGTTAGAGTTAGTTTGAGCTAGTTGGGGCTCAAATAGCCCTGAAGTATCCAAGCATGAGGGTTAAATTGGAGCAAGTTGCATCGAACCCACCAAAAAACTACCCCACCCATTGAAAAAACACTTTTCTCTCTCCATCGAGTGCATTTATTGTCAATCTAACCCTGTCATCCAAATACCTCTTTGGCTACAGTTAGTTCAGGGTTAGTCATGAGTTAGTCTAACCTCTAGCTAAGTTAGAGTATCCAAACAGGAGCAGTATAGGACATGTAAGTTGCTCAAAGCATACAGTCAAATTCGTACGTGAAAGCATCCTTTTTTTAAACGGAACGTGAAAGGACCTTCGAATGATATAATTTTCAAATTATATAAAATCTTATCAATAGTCAAAGGTATCCTCGAAGAATACATTAGGCCCTATATAAAATCTTATCAATAGTCAAAACCAAGTGTTCTAAATGAGTTCAAAATGAGAAAATGGACCCACTCATGGCACGGCACGCCTATCTCGTTTGGTCCATTGGTCAAAGCGCTTCCTCTTCTTGGCATAACAATAGAGTGCAATATTTTTTTAGAATGCTCTTGGCATGTCGCTAACATGTGATGAGTTAACCGACCTTAATAGATGGTACAAACGCTAGCCCACCGCACTTTGAGAGAGATGAGGAGCGAGAAGCAAAACGGGCTGCTGGATTACTAGAGCTAGGTATCGCACGGAAGCCAAGAAATATGGTGATAGTGTGGGTTAGCCATGTAGTATGATGTAACTACACTGGGTTGCCCTGTTTCGTACTCTTCTAGTCCACTATGGAGATGATTGGTTGATTTTATATCGCGAAATAATATAAAATATTATTAGTGCAGATGCTCCACCACGAGGTTCCTTGCTCCTTCTGGGTCGTCGGGAATCTATGTTCTTCCACTCTTTTTTTACGTGAGCTTTGTTCATCCTTTTGCCAACACGCGAGACATCTAGCATCAAGGTGCACGTGTCATGCAAGAAAATGGAGATAATCAGATAAGCAGTGCGTAAGTGAGTCATGCACTTCGATGGCACCTACTACACAAATTTTTTCTCCTCGATGGCATGTGAATAGTGCATGTACTCAACGACGGAGCACGGGATGGTAGCCATGACATGGTCAGCCCTTTTTTGGAGAGAGTACGTACTAAATAACTTTGATGTGTCCCGTCAACTCGCAGAATGACGAGAAGCTTGCTTACTATGCCTTCTCCCTCGTCAACACGTGCATGGTGGCTCGCAGCATGAGGAGAAACTTTTGCTTACAAGCTGTGGACGTGCAACAGTTCATTTGGTGTCAGATTTCCAGAAGTATTACTGTAGAACCATCGACTTCCGGAAGTGGCGAAGAGCCAAGCGCAAGGTCACCTACTAAACGTAGGCTAGGTAGAGTGTAACATCCCAAAATTCTAAATTTTGGAATGTTATAATAAATAGATATATGATTGTTTGTTTGATTGTTGTGTGATTGATTGAGTGAAATTGGAAACTTTTGAAAGTTAAATGAGAGGGAATAAAAGGACTTTCCCAAACTTTCACCTTTGCTTTCTGATCTCCATGGATTCAAATACTTTTCAAACACAAAACCCTGGAGTGAAGATAATATGACTTCTTCCATTTAAATAAATGAAAAGGGTTTTGAAGAGATTTGAATTTCATTTGGAAATATTTTTCAATTTCAGAAACTTCAAGCAACTCAATGATTTTCATGAGAGAAGATAAAATGACTTCTTCAAAACATATGAAATATGAGTTGGGAGTTTAAAAGAAATCCAATTTAAAGCTTCGATGAAAATTATTTTTCAATTTGGCCTTATTTGGGTTTTATTCAAATTATTTTTCTCCAAAAACAAAATATAAGGAAATTAGGGTAACATGATTCCCTACAGTAGAAAATTGGAGAAAATAAATTTGAAACCATTGTGGTATTTTTAAAATGATTTTATTGGGTTTTAAATAGGTTAGTAGCACTGTTTGAATTATTAGAATTGTTGTGGATTTTATTTTAAGCTAGAATAATGTTTATGCTGTAGGAAATCTTTTTCCGAAAATTTTGATATATTATATGCCTATAAAATATATTTATTTGTTTGGTTTTATTAATTTCGTTTGTCTGAAAATGTTTTTTTTAATCTTCTCCTCTCGCCGATTGGGACGGCCCAGCTCCTGCCAGGCCAAGGCCCAGCCCAGCGCGCCATCGCCACCGACCTCGGGGGGAGTCCTGCCCGAGCACGCCGGCCGCCGCCGCCGCCGTGTCCGCCCCGGCCTCCGTGCCCCCTTCCCCACGCCATCGCCCTCCCCTGCCCCTTTAAAAGGCCACCCCGGGACCCTTGGGTCCCGTTTTCGCCGCCGCCGCCGCTCCTTGTAGTCGCAATCGCCGCCGCAGATCTCGTCGTCGCCAGCGCTCGCATCTCCGCCGCCCTGGCCGCACTTCGCCGCCGCCGCTGACTACCACCGGCGTCACCAGTGCACTCGCCACTCCGCGCCGCCCCTTCCCCGCTACTCCGACGTCGCCGCCGACGCCCGGAGCCGTCGCCCCGTTCCTCGCCGACGCCCGCTGCCACGAGAAGCCGACGGAGTTCTACCACCGGTTTTCCGACGGAAAACCGCCCGAACCGGTAAAACCCTAGTTCGATTTTATTTTGGTTCTTTTCGGTTAAGTTAGGTTTAGATCGTTTTTTGTTTTTTAGTTAGATTTATTTTATGGACGTTCATTAGTTAGGATTCCGTAGTGAACGAGTTCTTCGGATTAGGCTCTGTAGCGAACATTCGTTCTGTAGAGTTTTTCCTTTTTCTTTTTAATTTTCGGTCAGGGACCCATCTGTGAATATTATGTTTACAGATTAGTCCTTGTACTTCAATCGAACACAACTTTTCGCTCGTTAGTCCAAATCCAACGAAACCAACGCCTACTTCTTCGTTATGATCCCCTCTATCCAGTAAAACAACTTAAACATGTTTTTGAAAGTTTTAAATTTTTTTTTCAAACAGTTTAGTATTTTGAACTTCGTTTGATCGTAACTTGAGTTTCATAACTCCGTTTGAGTTGATTCTTTTTGCAAATCGAAGCTCTTGAACTAAACTTTATGATAAGGCCAAATTCACATAGGTTTGGTACTGTTAGAAATTGTTTTATGCTGCAAGAGTTATTTGCTTGGTTTTGATGTTTTCCGATTTGTTTTCTTCGTTCTCTCTGATCTTTTGAGTGATTGCTTATGTGTGGTTACTATTGCTTGCTTAAGATAGATTGAACGGAGTGAGACGAATAGAACTATCAGGAGTTGAGTGCAAATCATCTTCATCAATAGTATAGGCAAGTTCACACTTTGATCATATCTCTTTACTACCCAGTTTTATTGCATTAGATCAATCCTCAAACAATTGCATGATTAGGATCTGATTAATATGTGGGTTTTGGGAAGTATATGAGGTAGTACCTATTACCTGTTTTATTATCAAACCCTTGGGAGTTACTTCTACATTTGCTTATTATGCCATGCTATGCTAGTAGACGTGGATTGGGTGAGTGAATTTCCATGACAGACGTGAGATTGTTAATTAATGGTTTATTTAAGGTGGCAACTTTAATACACATCTGGGTGGATTGAGGCACTTGGGTATTCCAGGATTGCCTGTTTGTTTTTGGACCGCCACCCAGGCTCAAAGGGATCATAAGATTATTCATGCTAGAAACTTCCGTGTGCAGCCACATGCTATTATGGACTCTAGCATAGTTGATTAAGTCGTGCGAACTCTTACAGTGGTAGACTAGCAGATGTAGGGGATGTAGGTGGTACGGTCTACCCAATCATAAGGTGCTAGCGCTTCTGAAAGACTATGTCTTGGTCATCCGTTTCTCAAACACCATGTAGTGCGAGAAAACAAACGGAGGAGATCGAGTCTTGTGGGTAAAAGTGCACAAACTTCTGCAGAGTGTATAAACTAATCATGATTAGCCGTGTCCCCAGTTATGGACGTTTTGAGTATCTAGTACTTGGATTATCATGTGAATCTCATCATGTTACTTTAATTAATGATGTTGGGTTTTTAATGATGATACTTAATTGGGATTGAGAATGCTGTCAACCATTCTCAATGTTTAACAACCACCATGATTGTTAAATAAAATTTATTCCTTTCAAGTAGGGAAAAATTGGCTTTTCGCAAAAACATTATAACCATAGAGCTTTTCCACAAGGCAAATATGCATGTAGTGATAGCCTTTATTCATCATTATCCTATGGTGTGAATTTGCTAGTACATTCAATGTACTGACCCTTTGTGGCTACAACGTCTCATGTTGTAGGATCTTACAACGAGTAAGTGGTATGTTAGGGTTACAATTTTTACACTCAACTTTGTCGTTGGTGTTGATGGGAATCCACAACCTTGTTACTTCCGCTATTTGGATTGAGGAAATAGTATTTACGTTACTTTATACATTTGATTTACCTCTGTTATGTGTGTCAGCATACCGATCCAGGGATGACACTTAAGCACAGAGACTTGATCCATTCGGGTCGGGTCGCTACAAGATGGTATCAGAGCACATGTTGACTGTAGGAAGTGACCCTAGAGACTGACAAGCCCATAGGAAAGAATTTTCTCTACAACTTTCTTTTCGAAAAGATCTTTTACCTCTCTTCTCCTGTAAGCTTATTCAAATATTCGCTTTTAGAGAGACTATACCCCTTTCCCCCTTTTTCACCACATGAAGATCCAACTGGTGAGACCACTCCAAGAAGTACAAGATATCGGACAACTAAGACCACTTTGGAATAAAGAGGATTTTTACCGTGCATTACAATGATGGAAACTACAATGGTTGAAGACTCCGAAGACTAGGAGAATTTGAAGGCTCTGAAGAATTTCTAGATTTGTATGACCTAGGAAGGCACCCCTTATGGAACTTGGCAGACTAAGGAAGCTATCAATGATGAGGTTATGTACCTAGGGTAGGGTCATGGACCTATCTAGGATACCATACCCAAGGACATCATCAGACGAAGCTACCTTCCAGTCGACCAAGGGAGACTCCACTCGACCGGCTAGAAGACACTCGACCACGGAGACACACTCGACCATCAGAAGTTCAGGATCTATGCTGTATCCAAACGGTCTGTAATTAAGTAGTCTTAATGGTCATGATGACACTTTATGTAGGGCGTTACCAGTAACGCCCGGCCTTAATGTACTTTAACCCTCCTCTACGTGGGCTGGCTGGGGTCCTGGCGTCCTCTATATAAGCCACCCCCCCTCCACTGGTAGAAGGGTTCGCACCCCTGTAACTCATATACACAAAGATCAGTCGACCGCCTCCGGGCTCCGAGACGTAGGGTTGTTACTTCCTCCGAGAAGGGCCTGAACTCGCTAAACACTCGTGTGTACAACTGTTCCATAGCTAGGACCTTGCCTTTCCATACTTACCCCCCATTCTACTGTCAGACTTAGAACCACGACAGTTGGCGCCCACCGTGGGGCCGGTGTCTTAGCGACTTTTTTGGAGAAGTTGCAATTTGTCTGATCGCCTTCATCATGGTTTCCGGCGGAGCACTAGTCGAGGGCCACGAGATCCGTCTCGGTGCGCTCACTTTCATCGCCGACGACTCCGCTTGACTCCAGGAGGCACCACTCGACATCGACGCGCTCCCCGTCCGCGGGACGACGCACTTTCGGGCGTGTGTCCACGGCGTCTTGCTGCGGCAGCCGTCGACTCCATATCGATCGACTCCTGCGCCGTCCTTCCTCCCTGTCTCCCACCAGCGCAAGCGCTCTGGTCGGTCGAGGCTCCAGCGATGGGTGAGGCACGCAGTGGCTCGCCAATCGGCCACCACCCAAGTCGCGGCGATTGAGCCTGATGAATCTCTCTACGGCCTGCTCGACCTGTCGACTGGCTCCGTAGAGACTGCATCCGAGTGCGGTAGCAGTGACCCAGCGGCGGAGGTCCTAATGGTCAACGGGCCCCGTAGTCCTCCCGGTTTCCCCCGCGGCGATGGGATGGACGACGAGGACGACCCCGCTCAAGCCCATGAAGAGTACCAACCCGAGCCGCTCACTTCCCAGCAGAGAGAAGAACTTCGCCGCCGGAACATGGATGCCCTGCATACTCCCATAGCAGGACAAACACCTGAGGCTCGCACCCTAGAAGAGGCGCGTTTAGCCAACCTGGCTGAACGCACTCGACTGGAGAACCTTCACCGAGCGCTCGACGAGCGTGCGCGTCAACAAGCGACTAACTCCAATCGACGTCAGCTCTTTCCGCAACCAACTCAGGTATATCGAACCCCAATTCAGAATTTGGCAGTTGCAGCCCGCATAGCGGAGTCAATTCAGCCCTCTCAGTCAGAGGCTGGAAGAGGCTTGATGCAGATCAGAGATTTGCTCCGGGCAGCAGGAGATCAGAATTCAGCTGTGTCACAGTCACGTAACAGGATTCACAGTCAATCTGTCGCTGCGAATACTGTCCAGTCGGCTCACAGTCCAAGGTCGCCTCCGAGGCGCATGGGACGTGAAGGCCGGCGGGACCACTATGATGACCGATTTGATCGTGATGACAGGCCTCGAGGGCCCACTCTTCCTATGAGAAGTGGGTCTAACGCCCATCGGCAGCAAGATGACAGGCGCCAGCTCAGTGTTGGGCGGAGAGCTCCAGTCGACCCTAGAGAGCCAGGCTTTGACATGAGATCCATCATCGTGCAAGGTTTGGTTGACCGAAACAGAGCTCATAGAGGTGGTCATGACAGAGATGTGCCCACAAGCAGCCGAGTCCATGTTTCAGGTCCAGAATGTTTTAGCAGAGCGACCAGAGCCGCAGTGATACCCCCCAACTTCAGGTTGGCAACTGGGGTGAGTAAGTTCACCGGAGAGTCTAAGCCTGAAACTTGGCTCGAAGACTACCGAGTGGCTGTTCAGATTGGTGGCAGTAATGATGAGGTGGCCATGAAACATTTGCCACTTATGCTAGAGGGTTCAGCCAGGGCATGGTTGAATCAGTTAGCTCCCAGCAGCATTTACACCTGGGAAGATCTTTCTCGAGTGTTTGTCAGGACGTTTGAGGGAACTTGCAAGCGACCTGCTGGATTGACTAAGCTACAAGTTTGTGTACAAAAGTCGAGTGAAACACTGAGGGATTACATCCAGAGGTGGATCACTTTGCATCACACTGTAGAGAATGTGTCGGACCATCAAGCGGTTTGCGCCTTCAAAGATGGCGTCAAGAACAGAGAGTTGAGCCTGAAGTTTGGTCGAACTGGAGACATGACCCTGAGTCGGATGATGGAAATAGCCACCAAGTACGCCAACAACGAAGAAGAGGACCGACTCCGGAGCGGCAAGTACAAGCCGAGTCAGTCGGATAAAGGAAACTCCAGTCAGAAGCAAAAGCGGAAGGCCGAGCTAGCAGCTCCTGGAGAGGCTCTAGCCATGACACAGGGCAAATTTAAAGGGAAGCCCAAAGGATCTTGGAACCCCAAGAAGGTAAAAGATAAGGAGGGTAATGATGTGATGGACCTGCCGTGTCATATCCACACAAAGAAAGACGAAGAGGGTAACTTCATCTACCCAAAGCATACCACTCGCCAGTGCCGGCTCTTAATCCAGCAGTTCCAAGGGAAACAGCCGAAGGACAAAGAGAAGGAGTCGGACAAGGCTGAGGACAAGCAGGATAGTGATGGAGAGTACCCTCATGTCAACTCCACTCTGATGATTTTTGCTGATGTAGAGAGCAAAAGTCGACTGAAAGTGATCAACCGTGAAGCCAATATGGTCGCCCCGGCGACACCAAACTATCTGAGATGGTCACAAACTCCCATTACTTTCGACCAGTCGGACCATCCTACTCATATTGCCACCCCTGGGAGGCAAGCACTGGTGGTCGACCCGGTCGTCGAAGGCACTCGACTGACGAAGGTATTGATGGATGGCGGCAGCGGATTGAACATACTATATGCAGAGACGCTCAAGGGAATGGGCATTCCGATGTCCAGGCTCAGTTCCAGCAACATGAGTTTTCACGGAGTCATCCTAGGAAAGAAGGCTGAGTCACTCGGCCAAATAGCTCTGGATGTGGTGTTCGGCGACTTGAAGCATTTCCGCAAAGAGAAGCTGACATTTGAAATCGTGGATTTCCAGAGCGCCTACCACGCTATCTTGGGAAGACCAGCCTACGCCCGCTTCATGGATCGACCATGTTACGTGTACCTCAAGTTAAAGATGCCTGGCCCCAAAGGCGTGATCACTGTCACTGGTAACCGGAGGAAAGCAGAAGAGTGTTTCCAGAAAGGCTCAAAGATTGCGGATGACCAGATAACAGTGATAGAACTAGAGGGATACAAGAAGAACGCAGATCCGAGTGATTTACTGCGGGCCAAGAAGCCCACCACAGAGTCAGCATTTCAGTCGTCCGGTGAGACAAAGCCAGTTCACATCCACCCGACTGACCCCAATGCAGCTCCGACCCATATTTCCACTACACTCGACTCTAAATAGGAAGAAGCGCTCATCGAGTTCCTCCGTGAGAACTGGGACATCTTCGCATGGAAGCCAGCTGACATGCCAGGTGTTCCCAGGGGACTGGCTGAGCATCGCCTTAGAGTCGATTCAAAGGAAAAACCTGTTAAAGAACATCTTCGACGGTTCGACGTTCAGAAGAAAAAAGCCATTGGCGAAGAGGTGGCTCGACTCCTTACAGCAGAGTTCATCCGAGAGATATACCACTCCGAGTGGCTCGCCAATGTCGTTATGGTTCCCAAAAAGGACAATTCCCTTTGTATGTGCATTGATTTCAAACATATCAATCGGGCCTACCCGAAAGATCATTTTCCTCTCCCTCGCATCGACCAAATTGTCGATTCGACCGCAGGGTGCGAGAGATTGTCTTTTCTAGACGCTTATTCCGGGTATCATCAGATCTGTCTGTATGGGCCCGACGAAATCAAAACAGCTTTCATCACTCCATTCGGGTGCTTCTGCTATATCACCATGCCATTCGGCCTCAAGAATGCCGGAGCCACGTTCATGAGAATGATTCAAAAGTGTTTACTCACTCAAATCAGTCGGAATGTGGAAGCATACATGGATGATATCGTGGTCAAGTCGCGAAAGGGTTCCGACCTGTTGACTGACTTAGCTGAAACATTTGCCAATCTCAGGAGGTGTGATATCAAGCTCAATCCTTCAAAGTGCACATTCGGAGTACCTGGCGGGAAGTTACTCGGTTTTCTCGTTTCCGAACGAGGAATCGATGCTAACCAGAAAAAGTTGGCACCATACTCCGAATGAAACGCCCTGTGCGTGTGCACGATGTCCAGAAGCTTACTGGATGCTTGGCCGCGTTAAGTCGATTCATCTCTCGCCTCGGTGAAAAGGCGTTGCCCCTTTACCGACTGATGAAGAAGGCAGACAAGTTCGAGTGGACTCCAGAAGCTGATGCAGCGTTTGCCGAGTTAAAAACTCTGCTCTCCACCCAGCCGGTGCTTGCTGCTCCAATCAGCAAAGAGCCTCTGTTGCTTTATATTGCAGCCACAGGACAAGTCGTCAGTACAGTACTTACGGTCGAGCGGGAAGAAGAAGGGAAAGCCTTCAAAGTTCAGCGCCCAGTGTATTATCTCTCTGAAGTTTTGACCCCATCGAAGCAAAGATATCCTCATTATCAGAAGCTCGTATATGGGATCTACATGACCATGAAGAAGGTTGCTCATTATTTCTCTGATCATGACATTACAGTCGTCAGCGACGCACCATTGTTAGAGATTCTGCACAACAGAGATGCAACTGGTCGAGTGGCTAAATGGGTGATTGAACTCCTTCCCCTTGATATCAAATTCCAGGCAAAGAAAGCCATTAAGTCCCAGGCTATAGCAGATTTCCTTGCCGAGTGTATTGAGCAACAACAGCCGACTCAAGTCCACTCGGAGCATTGGACCATGTTCTTTGATGGCTCTAAGATGTTAAATGGTTCTGGTGCTGGGGTTGTGTTGATTTCCCCCCAAGGAGACAAGCTCAGATATGTGCTCCAGATCCACTTTGATTCCTCCAACAATGAAGCAGAATATGAAGCACTCTTGTATGGATTACGCATGGCCATTTCACTCGGCGTCCGTCGCCTTATGGTCTACGGCGATTCAGATTTAGTGGTCAATCAAGTAATGAAGGAGTGGGACGTTAGAAGCCCAGCCATGACTAGATACTGCAATGCAGTGAGGAAGCTCGGAAAGAAGTTCGAAGGGTTAGAGCTTCACCACATACCCTGACTGAAAAATCAAGCAGCTGACGACCTGGCGAAGATAGGATCCAAGAGAGAAGCCATCCCTAGTGGTGTGTTTTTGGAACATATCCACACTCCATCAGTCGTAGAAGATCCTTTTACCGATGAAGCCCCACAGCCTAAGAGTGTCACGGACCCGACTGAGGTCGAAGTCCCAGCAGTGGTCGACCTGATCATCGAAGTTCTAGTGATCACTCCAGATTGGGCAGTACCATATATCGCGTATATCTTGAGGAAAGAGCTCCCGGAGGACGAAGAAGAGGCTCGACAGATCGTCCGCTGATCTAAAGCCTTTACTGTGATAAAGGGACAGTTATATAGAGAAAGCGCGACTGGAGTTGGTCAGAAATGCATAACGCCAGAAGAAGGGCGAATAATCCTTGATGACATCCACTCAGGGACCTGTGGCCATCATGCGTCCTCTCGGACCATCGTGGCCAAAGCATATCGAGTCGGGTTTTATTGGCGAAGATCGAATGAAATGGCGAAGGAGATAGTCGACAAGTGCGAGGGATGTCAATTTTATTCCAATATGTCACACAAGCCCGCTTCAGGTTTGAAGACTATACCACTCGTCTGGCCCTTCGCAGTGTGGGGTTTGGATATGGTCAGTCCTTTGAGAACAGGCAAAAGCGGTTTTACCCATGTGCTGGTAGCAGTCGACAAGTTCACAAAGTGGATCGAAGCTAAACCTATCAAGAATCTCGATGCCGGTACTGCTGTCAGCTTCATCAGAGAATTGATATACAGATATGGGGTCCCGCACAGCATCATCACCGACAACGGGTCAAACTTCGACTCCGAAGAGTTCAGAGCCTTCTGCACATCCCAGGGCACACGAGTCAACTACTCTTCAGTCACTCACCCACAGTCGAATGGACAAGCTGAACGAGCCAACGGTTTGATCCTCAAAGGGTTGAAACCCCGTTTAATGCGTGATCTTAAGCATGCGGCTGGCGCATGGGTCGACGAACTTCCCTCGGTGCTTTGGGGCTTAAGGACCACGCCCAACAGGTCGACTGGGAGAACTCCATTCTTCTTGGTCTACGGGGCTGAAGCAGTCTTACCGAGTGACCTCCTCCATAATGCTCCTCGAGTCGAGCTCTACACTGAGTCAGAAGCAGAACAAGCGCGGCAGGATGCAGTCGACCTGTTAGAGGAAGAGAGGGAGATGCTCTGATCAGATCGACAATTTACCAACAGGACTTACGTTGCTTCCACGCCAAAAACGTGAAGAGTCGAGCCTTCCAGGAAGGAGATTTAGTTCTCCGAGTGGATCAGCAGAAACCACACAAGCTTGCTCCTTCTTGGGAAGGTCCCTTCATCGTTACCAAAGTTCTCCACAATGGAGCATACTGTCTTTACAATGTCGAGCATCAGATCGACGAGCCCCGAGCTTGGAACGCGGAACTTCTCCGTCCCTTTTACACCTAAGTATTCACTCAGACGAGTTGTAATAAAAGTACTTCTGTAGTTTATCAATCAAAGGCAAGAGATTTATAATCTTCCCTGTAATCGTTATTTCTTTTGTCTACTCAAAAACAATCCCCCAGTGGGTGGCTTGACTGCGAATCCGATTCGCCCAAGTCTGTAAAAAAAATTCTAACTGAGGGGCGAGCCAGTCTCCCACACGAAGGCTTAGCTGCAAAATCCGTTTCGCCTAAGATAAATAAAATCCTACCGAGTGGCGAGCCAGTCTCCCACACGAAGGCTTAGCTGCGAAATCCGTCTCGCCTAAGATAAATAAAATCCTACCGAGTGGTAAGCCAGCCTTCCACTCGGAGGCTTAGTTGCAGTCCAAGTACTCGCCTAAGATAAATAAAATCCTACCGAGTGGCGAGCCAGTCTCCCACACGAAGGCTTAGCTGCGAAATCTGTTTCGCCTAAGATAAATAAAATCCTACCGAGTGGTAAGCCAGCCTTCCACTTGGAGGCTTAGCTGCAGTCCAAGTACTCGCCTAAGATAAATAAAATCCTACCGAGTGGTAAGCCAGCCTTCCGCTCGGAGGCTTAGCTGCAGTCCAAGTACTCGCCTAAGATAAATAAAATCCTACTGAGTGGTAAGCCAGCCTTCCACTCGGAGGCTTAGCTGCAGTCACAAGTACAAGTACACGCGTTCTGCAAGGAGGACGAGGTGCAGGTCGACTGCTACCCTCTACTTCTGAGCTGCGCCACCAATTCAAAAATCCTACCGAGTGGAGAGCAGACCTCCCACTCGGGGGCTTAGCTGCAGCCCAGTGCTCGCCTAAGTGTCTGAAATCCTACCGAGTGGAGAGAAGACCTCCCACTCGGGGGGCTTAGCTGCAGCCCAGTGATCGCCTAAGTGTTTGAAATCCTACCGAGTGGAGAGCAGACCTCCCACTCGGGGGCTTAGCTGCAGCCCAGCGCTCGCCTAAGTGTATGAAATCCTACCGAGTGGAGAGCAGACCTCCCACTCGGGGGTTTAGCTGCAGCCTAGTGCTCACCTAAGTGTTTGAAATCCTACCGAGTGGAGAGCAGACCTCCCACTCGGGGGCTTAGCTGCAGCCCAGTGCTCGCCTAAGTGTCTGAAATCCTACTGAGTGGAGAATAGACCTCCCACTCGGGGGCTTAGCTGCAGCCCAGTGCTCGCCTAAGTATCTAAAAATCCTACCGAGTGGAGGGCAAACCCCTCGCTCGGGGACTTAGCTGCAGCCCAGTGCTCGCCTAAGTGAATTGGGGGACAAGTCGACAGCAACAAGCGCTTCGCTTTAACCTGCAAAAGACGCCTCAAACCAAATGCAAACATATTCAGCGACGAACCCAAGTTCGGATAACACCTAACAGAACCGAAAGTGCTCAGGCGCTAGGCCTGTTAAGGTTTGCCGGTTACAAAACTCACTCGGCATACCGAGGAAAATTTAAAGTATCAAGCTCAGAAGTTTTTTACCCCTCCCGTGGAGGGCTGGAAGGTGCCACAAACTCGTCCAGATCAATTCCATCTGCAATCCGAGTGGCAACGGCAATGAAGGTCTCCATGAAAGATCTAAATTCGTGCTTCTTGGTGTTGGCCACCCTGAGAGCCACCAGCTTGTCCTCTCGTGCATCCTTGCAGTGAACGTGGACCAGAGACAGAGCAACATCCGCGCCGCACCTGGCCGAAGACTTCTTCCACTCCCGCACTCGACTTGGGACCTCGTTCAGTCGAGTCATCAAAGACTCGAGATCGTTCTGGAGTGTCTCTCTTGGCCAGAGTGTTGTGTCGATGCGGGAAGTTGCGACCTTCAGCCTTGCGAGATAATCGATGACGGCAGCAACATGAGATTCAAGTCGGAGCATGTTCATGGCAACTTCATCTTTCACATGAGAGTTGATGGGGTCCAGGTTTACTTCCAGTCGACTAGTCTCCTCTTCAAAGTTCTGACAAAATTCTGCAAGCACAACCACCGAGTCAAGACAAATAGTCAGAGGTTACAATTAAATATTTGTTTGATACAAAGGATTACCTTCAAGCATGAGGAACAACTTCTTGGCGAGTCCACCCAGATAAGCCTCTAGATCATTCTTCTTTCTCTTCAACTCACTGGCCTTATCATTCAGGGTGGTCTTGTCGCTTTTCAGTCGACTGACCTCCTGGTTGGCAGCATCAAGAGCAGCTTTCAGATTGGTGTTTTCTTCTTCAAGCTTAGTCACTGAAGCCAGCTTCTCATCCGCAAGCCTGGTCTTCTCTAAAGCAGTTTTTTGCATCTCAGCCAAGTCAAGCTCTTGTTTCTTCAGGGCATCCGTCACTTTGCCTAGAAAGTTACAGTGAGATTAGATTCGGAAACAAGTGAGAGGCAAAGGCAGTCGTCAAAGGCCTCACCAAGCATACCTTTAGCTTCCTCCTTCGCCTTCGTCAAGTTCTCTTGGGCCAGTTTCAGATCGAGCTCGAGCTGAATGTGTTTGTTCTCCAACTCAGTATAACGAGCCGCAAGGTCACAGGATTTCTACGAAGAACCAATCGATAGATGTCAAAAACAATTCACTTCCGAGTGAGTAAGAAAAAATCATAGTGTTTCTAAGACTACGGCCGAATGCAAACATTCGACCATAGTCTCGGGGACTACACCCAGTGGGTGCACTCAGCGTGCCCCCACTAGTTTCATCAGTTAGAGTCGACCAGTCGACCAACAACACAAAAAAAAAACCGGAGGTGTTCTTCAGACTATAATCGACTGCAAGCAGTTGACCACAGTCTCGGGGACTACACCCAGTGGGTGCACTCAGCGTGCCCCCACCGGTCTATGAATCTATTCGACCTAGTCGAGTAAGGAAAAAACTTAAGACGTAAAGACTATAGTCGACTGCCAGCAGTCGACCATAGCGTTGGGGACTACACCCAGTGGGTGCACTCAGCGTGCCCCCACTAGTCCGGAATTTCAATCGGGGTGCAGGACAAACTCTAAGAATTGCAGAAAGAAGAGTTTACAGATATCATATCCTAACAGAACAGGCAGTGACCGACTGACCTGAACATTACTCTGAAGAGCTGAACTGGCGTCATAGGCTGCCTGGCTAGCTTCTCGTATCGCCTTCACTTGCTCCATCATGACCCCCGCTTGGCGTATCGCTTCTCTAGCAGCACTGGCTTGGTCTTCTGGAACGGGGTAGGTGGAGAAAAGTGAGGGTTGAGCAGCACTCGACGACGAAGGGCGAGCACTCGTCAACAGCACCGCGAAGGTTACGGTGGGTCGAGTGACATTGTCTCCCTCCACGACCAACGTCTCGGGTGCTGGCACATCTCGAGTCGCCTTGCCAGCAGGTGTTTTCTTGCTCCTCCTTTGCCTCGGTGGTTCTTCGTCGTCGTCGTCGTCAGGAAGGTCAATGACAATGTTAGATGAAGCTGCAGAAAGAATCAAAATTAGAGACAATAAGTCAGTCGACTGAAAACGGTATCAGAAGAATCGTACCAGGTTGTGAGGTAGCAGCGTCCTCCATCTCGTGGTCTTCAGCCTTGGTCGAAGTATCAGAAGTAGCAGCGCTGTAGTTCCAAAAGTCAGTCGATTGGCCCATGAGTCGACCAAGAACAAGTTCATGAAACAGGGAAAGCTCAAAACTACCATTACCCTGAGATAGTGGGGATCACCATCTTCATCTTCGGCAAGACCTTTGCAGGCTTCGACGGTGCCACTCGAGATTGCTTCAGAGCCTTCTCAGTCGGTGCCGTAGAAGTGGTCCGAGGGCACTTGGTCGACTGGGAAGCGGTTGCGACCCCCTTACCCCGCTCAGTCGCTGGATCATGGGCAAGCTTCGAGCGTCTTTCTGAGCGAGGAGGTGCAACTTCCTCCTCCTCCTCCTCTTCTTCCTCCTCACCAGAGTCATCACCCTCGTCGTCGTCGTCAGCATCCGAATCCCACTCCTCCGGGCTTTCGCCCCCGCTTCCTTCCTCCTCCTCAGTCGGCGTCTGAGCTCCATTGGGCATCGAGTATAAATTTGTGGTGGCCTGACAAGCAATAGAGCAAAATGAAGATCACTCGATCAATTCACAGCAAAGCAGAATGGATAAAACAAAATTACACTCAGAGATAAGCGGCCATACCTTGTCCGGCGTATAGGTACAGTCGAGTGGCGGGATCCTCCTCGCTCCTCGAGGGTTGTCCTTGTTCCCAGTGATGGCGGTCACCCACCTCTCCAGCGTAGCGTCGTCGACTGCCTCTGGATGGACCCGAGTGGTATCCTCGGTACTGCAGTACAGCCACATCGGGTGGCCTCGGTACAGGAGCGGTTGGATGCGCCGCCTAAGGAAGACTTCCAGAAGATCCATGCCCGTCACTCCGTCCCGAACGAGTTGGACCATGCGCTCCACCAACATTTTTACCTCGGCTTTCTCCTCAGGAAGCACCTTCAGAGAAGACGGTTTGTCCACTCGGTCCATGGAGAACGGAGGGAGACCAGTCGACTGCCCCGGCATCGACTCGTCTTGGCAGTAGAACCAAGTCGACTGCCACCCTCTGAACGACTCAGGAAGGATGATGGCAGGAAAAGTGCTCTTATTCCTCAACTGAATCCCAAGACCCCCGCACATTTGAATGACCTTGGTCCTCTCATCGTCCGGACTCGCCTTTTTCACTGTCTGTGAGCGACAGGTGAATATGTGCTTGAAGAGACCCCAGTGTGGTCGACAACCCAGGAAATTCTTGCACATGGACACGAAGGTAGCAAGATAGGCGATGGAATTGGGATTGAAATGGTGGAGTTGCGCCCCAAAGAAATTCAGAAACCCTCGGAAGAAAACACTCGGCGGCAAAGAAAATCCACGATCTATGTGAGTGGCCAAGAGAACGCACTCACCCTCCCGCGGCTGCGGTTGGCACTCGGTCCCCGGAAGCCTCGCTGACCCATGGGGGATCAGTCCCTCATTGGCCAGGTCATTGAGATCTTTCTCAGTGATGGTCAAGCGGATCCAATCCCCTTGGACCCAACCCTTCGGCAGGCGGGACCTTGACTAAGATCCGCCCCGACTGGACGGTCTCCCCTTCGCTTGCCCCATCGCCGTCGCCTTCTTCGCGCGCTCTAGAGCCGCCGTCTTCTCCTTCACCATTATCGCCGGCGAAGCGCTCGAGAGGTGGATAAGGGAGAGGTAAGAGCAGGCGCCATGGGCGGAGGCAGAGAAGGAAGAGAGGAGAATGGGGAGGCACTGTTCAAAAACTCTTCCCCGACGCTTTATATAAGGGCGCTTCCGAGTGGCTGACGAGTGGGTCCGAGCAGATCTGTCACATCCCGAAACAGTCGCACACGTACGATACGTGGCGAAAAAAGGTGGTGCGGAAATCGAGGCGTCCATGCCTTATCCCGCCCGATTGCCGCGGATCGCCCCGCTTTGCGCGCTTCCCAAATTTCAGATCCTGCAAAATCCGCTAACAACAGATCAATCTGTCAGACGATATCCTTCCCGCGATCCGTCGCTCGGAAGTTCACCAGAGTTCAAAAGTTCACTCAACAAAAGATAAGAATGGATCAAGGCGACTGAAGTAAAAGTTGACGCCAACCTCGAAAAGAAGATAGCCGATCCAAGATACGACACAATCAAAACGCAAAAAATAAGTCGGATAAAATCATCAACTCCTTCCTCACTCGAACCTCGATCCATTCGGGGGCTAATGATGAGGTTATGTACCTAGGGTAGGGTCATGGACCTATCTAGGATACCATACCCAAGGACATCATCAGGCGAAGCTACCTTCCAGTCGACCAAGGGAGACTCCACTCGACCGGCTAGAAGACACTCGACCACAGAGACACACTCGACCATCAGAAGTTCAGGATCTATGTTGTATCCAAATGGTCTGTAATTAAGTAGTCTTAATGGTCATGATGACACTTTATGTAGGGCGTTACCAGTAATGCCCGGCCTTAATGTACTTTAACCCTCCTCTACGTGGGCTGGCTGGGGTCCTGGCGTCCTCTATATAAGCCACCCCCTCCACTGGTAGAAGGGTTCGCACCCCTGTAACTCATATACACAGAGATCAGTCGACCGCCTCCGGGCTCCGAGACGTAGGGCTGTTACTTCCTCCGAGAAGGGCCTGAACTCGCTAAACACTCGTGTGTACAACTGTTCCATAGCTAGGACCTTGTCTTTCCATACTTACCCCCCATTCTACTATCAGACTTAGAACCACGACAGTCAATACCCGAGATCAAGGTGTGTCGGAGAAAGACCGGAACCTGGAGCATTAGAACTCAAAGTTTTTGTCAATGAAAACCCTAAGACATGAGATATCAATTATGGAATGAAATCTCATGGCAGAAACATGGGCATAGACACGGCTAACCATGGTGTTATCGCCCTCTTATGCTATTGTCACCGAGTTGAGTTAAGCATGCATATGCATAGAAGGATTGGATGGTAGAAGGCTGATGGAGCATCTGTCAGCAAAGGATGCAGTTTTAACGTAGCTGGTGTATCACCAGGATTTGGAGAATTACATCAGGAGTTTTAAGATGGATCTGCAGGAAGCCGTATTTGACAAGGAAGCATTTAGTGAAGAACTCAGGACCCAGAAGCTGAAAATAGCCAAGCTGGTGGAGCAAAACCTCGAGATACCAAAGATTCGTCAGGAACTGAAGGACAGTAGGACCTTGGTTCATGCCAAGGATGTTGAAACCCAGAAGTTGGAATGCAACTCTAGAATATTAAAGGACGTCGTGAGAGACTTCGCATTAACAGAAATGACCTGATAGAAGAACTTGAGAAGGACAAGCATGATCGGAAGAAGCCGCCGGAGACATGAACAAGACTTGAAGAGTTTGGCGACTTTTAAGATTTGTTGACCTTTAGAAGACCAAACCCCTGTTTTATACCTACGTTAGATGCGACGATTGTGATTTGTCATTTGTTTGATGTTTTCCGACAGCCATGAAATAAAATGCCCTTTTCAAAACTATTGTTTGCATTGTGTGTATCCCTCTCTATCTCTCTCTTACCCCACCCCCTAAAACCCTTGGACCCAATAGAGGATGAATGGAGATGAGCTCATATTACCTGGACCGATGAGTCAATTGGAGATGGACCGATGGATTCAGAACATGGAGGATCACATGAAGAATAACCCTATAGCTGGAAAGGATATTGCCCAACATGCTCTTCAATGTTTTGAAAGAGGTGCTGCTACTTGGTGGAGGATGTACCAAAACTTCAATGGATAGCAAGGAGTAACCACTTGGAAAGAATTTAAGTTGACTTTGCCAAAGTCTCGATTTGTGTCCCAAAAATTGAAGCCTTATGGAAAGGATATGAAGAAACTCTGTGCATGCAAGCTTTGTGGAGAAATAGGACACAACCATAAGGAGCACAAGGATGGATGCCCTAATAGTGAAGAAAGTCACCTAGCTGAAGAATGCCCAACTAGGCAGATTACTTGTTTCTTGAGTGAAGGAACTACCCACTACCCTGCTCTGTGTCACATTTACCCCATGGTACAAAGAACCGTCCAACAGAAGAAGGAAGCAATGAAAGGAGCCCTCAAGGAAACTTTAGAAGAACCTATGATGAAGGAAGAGGTGGAGGACACACCTGGAGAAGACCAAATTAAACCCTGCATCAAGTCTTGTTATTCATGTGGAGAAGAAGGACACATCTCCCAAGATTGTCTGAATGGAGATCTAGTAGAATTCCTGACAGAGGAAGTAGAGTATGACCCATAGGATATAGAAGCCCTGATTGGAACGGAAAAAACCAGGAAGAGAAGTAGATTGGATACCGGGAAGGACCTGAGCCATATCACCAGTTTCAGGGGCAAGGATTCAGGGCACTACTTCAGCAATTTCCCAAAAAGGAAGCCGAGGACCCAAGGAGGCTATGTAATCATGAGGAAATCTTAAGACTTGTTAGAAGTAATATGTTTTCGTTGTAATGAAGTAGGGCACTTTGCCATGGATTATCCCAATGAGAAGGAGGCTTGTGCTAAATAGTTGAGTTAGCAACAAAAGAAATGTAGTAGTAGTAGTGGGAACATTTCTTTTATATTGAGGTGTTGAGTTGAGGCATGAAATGGAAGTGCAGGAGATTGTAGTAATCGGAGAATCAATAAAGTTATCATCGTTGGTACTAATTTGGATTTTTATGAGTTGTTACTCTATGAAGAAAGATTTTGACCATTTTCGAGGATACGAGAAATATGGTCTATGGATGAATTTGTGCATTTCAAGGGTGGTAGTAACTGTGAGAACCCTTGACCCCTGGTAAAGAAAATGATATTCCATGAAGTGGACTTCGGAAAAAATAAGTACGAGTTTTGTCGCGATATGTGGGACACCCCAAGAATATGAAGGGATGAAGTACTAATTGGATATAAAGGAGGTATGATGTTGGTAATATGGAGCAATGGTGACTCTTTGATGAGTCTGAGTAATCACGTTTAGTTTGGTACCAATAGAAGGAAGGAAGACAGTACAACTGGATGGATTTAAGAATGCTAGGAAGTTGGATGTTGGGATAATGATCAGTTGCCCGCGATGATGAGTTCAAGGTTTACAAGTGATGAGATGGGCCATAACCCAGAGGCCCCAGGACCTGCCAAGAAGCAAGCACATTCTTGCTGAAGAGAAAACCCTGGAAGAAGTTACGACTTTATCAACAGGTGATCTTATAGGAGTTTACGCAAAACCTGAGAGATGTGAAGAAGCGATAGATGTTTTGTTTTGGCTTGTAGAATCAATGGATTTATTCAAAATTGGTTCGTCGACAATGAGAAATTCTTCAATGCTTGAGAGGATGACCGAGTGTTAGAATGCGAGATTCGCTAAACCATAGGTAATGATTTGGGTGCGGGATGGATTCATCACCATACCGACTTACTCTTATTATTTGCTTTGCTATATGGGATTGAAAATCTGAGTGACTTACCTATAGTAGAGATACGACGATCAAAACCTTGTTTAAACCTTAGAATGGTTCCGTGTACAAGGCAGTTGTTGCCAATCGTAGGATATACAGTGAGGTTCAACCCAGACCCATTTCCTGTAGGAGAAACCATAAATTGTTGAGCACCATGAGTTATCGATAGTTGTTTAGTATTGGCGCCAGACCTGTCAGCCAAGAAGACCCAGTCTCGGAATAACCTTACCAAGATGAAAGGACAGAAGAATTGCGGTAAAGGTTATGCCGCTATCGGAAGAGCCAGAGAAGGAATTATACTGAAGATCTGAGAAGACCGGCCCTATCAACAATAAGGATGGAGTATATGAGTTTTGATGGAACCGTAACAATACTTCTAAGGGTGGTAGCACCCGACACCCCCTGTGACGATCGATGGATTTTGAGAAGACCCCGACCCTAACCTATTTCTTGCTAGCCTCTCCGAATCTCGAGGACGAGATTCATTTTAAGGGTGGTAGGTTTGTAACATCCCAAAATTCTAAATTTTGGAATGTTATAATAAATAGATAGATGATTGTTTGTTTGATTGTTGTGTGATTGATTGAGTGAAATTGGAAAGTTTTGAAAGTTAAACGAGAGGGAATAAAAGGACTTTCCCAAACTTTCACCTTTGCTTTCCAATCTCCATGGATTCAAATACTTTTCAAACACAAAACCCTGGAGTGAAGATAATATGACTTCTTCCATTTAAATAAATGAAAAGGGTTTTGAAGAGATTTGAATTTCATTTGGAAATATTTTTCAATTTCAGAAACTTCAAGCAACTCAATGATTTTCATGAGAGAAGATAAAATGACTTCTTCAAAACATATGAGATATGAGTTGGGAGTTTAAAAGAAATCCAATTTAAAGCTTCGATGAAAATTATTTTTCAATTTGGCCTTATTTGGGTTTTATTCAAATTATTTTTCTCCAAAAACAAAATATAAGGAAATTAGGGTAACATGATTCCCTACAGAAGAAAATTGGAGAAAATAAATTTGAAACCATTTTGGTATTTTTAAAATGATTTTATTGGGTTTTAAATAGGTCAGTAGCACTGTTTGAATTATTAGAATTGTTGTGGGTTTTATTTTAAGCTAGAATAATGTTCATGCTGTAGGAAATCTTTTTCTAAAAAATTTGATATATTATATGCCTATAAAATATATTTATTTGTTTGGTTTTATTATTTTTGTTTGTCTGAAAATGTTTAAAAAAATCTTCTCCTCTCGCCGACTTGGCCGGCCCAGCTCCTGCCAGGCCAAGGCCCAGCCCAGCGCGCCATCGCCACCGAACCTGGGCGGAGTCCCACCCGAGCACACCGGTTGCCGCCGCCGCCGTGTCCGCCCCGGCCTCCGCGCCCCCTTCCCCACGCCACCGTCCTTCCCTGCCCCTTTAAAAGGCTACCCCGGGACCCCTGGGTCCCGTTTTCGCCGCCGTCGCCGCTCCTCGTAGTCGCACCTCCGCTAAAGATAGTGAACGAGTTCGTCGGATTAGGCTCTGTAGCGAACGTTCGTTTTGTAGAGTTTTTCCTTTTTCTTTTTAATTTTCAGTCAGGGACCCATCCGTGAATATTATGTTTATAGATTAGTCCTTGTACTTCAATCGAACACAATTTTTTGCTCGTTAGTCCAAATCCAACGAAACCAACGCCTACTTCTTCGTTATGATCCCCTCTATCCAGTAAAATAACTTAAACATGTTTTTGAAAGTTTAAAATTTGTTTTTCAAACAGTTTAGTATTTTGAACTTCGTTTGATCGTAACTTGAGTTTCGTAACTCCGTTTGAGTTGATTCTTTTTGCAAATCGAAGCTCTTGAACTAAACTTTCTGATAAGGCCAAATTCACATAGTTTTGGTACTGTTAGAAATTGTTTTATGATGCAAGAGTTATTTGCTTGGTTTTGATGTTTTCTGATTTGTTTTCTTCGTTCTCTCTGATCTTTTGAGTGATTGCTTATGTGTGGTTACTATTTCTTGCTTACAATAGATTGAACGGAGTGAGACGAATAGAACTATCAGGAGTTGGGTGCAAATCATCTTCATCAACAGTACAGGCAAGTTCACACTTTGATCATATCTCTTTACTACCCAGTTTTATTGCATTAGATCAATCCTCAAACAATTGCATGATTAGAATCTGATTAATATGTGGGTTTTGGGAAGTAAATGAGGTAGTACCTATTACCTATTTTATTATCAAACCCTTGGGAGTTACTTCTACATTTGCTTATTATGCCATGCTATGCTAGTAGACGTGGATTGGGTGAGTGAATTTCCATGACAGATGTGAGATTGTTAATTAATGGTTTATTTAAGGTGGCAACTTTAATACACATCTGGGTGGTTTGAGGCACTTGGGTATTCCAGGATTGCCTGTTTGTTTTTGGACCGCCACCTAGGCTCAAAGGGATCATAAGATTATTCATGCTAGAAACTTCCGTGTGCAGCCACATGCTATTGTGGACTCTAGCATAGTTGATTAAGTCGTGCGAACTCTTACAGTGGTAGACTAGCAGATGTAGGGGATGTAGGTGGTACGGTCTACCCAATCATAAGGTGCTAGCGCTTCTGAAAGACTATGTCTCGGTCATCCGTTTCTCAAACACCATGTAGTGCGAGAAAACAAACGGAGGAGATCGAGTCTTGTGGGGAAAAGTGCACAAACCTCTGCAGAGTGTATAAACTAATCATGATTAGCTGTGTCCCCGGTTATGGATGTTTTGAGTATCTAGTACTTGGATTATCATGTGAATCTCATCATGTTACTTTAATTAATGATGTTGGGTTTTTAATGATGATACTTAATTGGGATTGAGAATGCTGTCAACCATTCTCAATGTTTAACAACCACCATGATAGTTAAATAAAATTTATTCCTTCTAGTAGGGAAAAATTGGCTTTTCGCAAAAACATTATAACCATAGAGCTTTTCCACCAGCCAAATATGCATGTAGTGATAGCCTTTATTCATCATTATCCTATGATGTGCATTTGCCAGTACATTCAATGTACTGACCCTTTGTGGCTGTAACGTCTCATGTTGCAGGATCTTACGACGAGTAAGTGATACGTTAGGGTTACGATTTCTACACTCAACTTTGCTGTTGGTGTTGATGGGAATCCACAACCTTGTTACTTTCGCTATTTGGATTGAGGTAATAGTATTTATGTTACTTTATACATGTGATTTACCTCTGTTATAAATCCTCCAGTATTGTGTGTGTCAGCATACCGATCCAGGGATGACACTTAAGCACAGAGACTTGATCCATTCGGGTCGGGTCGCTACATAGAGTGGGAGTAACATAAGTAGGGGTACCTCCTTTTTTATTCTAGAAACAACCACATGCGAATATTGGACAGTAGCAGAACAACAACTGCATAAAAAATCGAACAAGTCTAACTTGCTCCAATTTAACCCTCATGTTTGGATACTTTAGGGCTATTTGAGCCCCAACTAGCTCAAACTAACTCTAACACATGGATCCAAACAAGGCCAAAGTTAGTCTCAGAAAACGCATTAAACCCTATATGAACTGTGGTTTGGCAAGAAACCAAAGTTCTCGTTTCTTAAAGTTTGGGGCTTCCATGCTTATGTGAAAAAGCTTCAACCTGATATGCTCGAACCCAAATCGGAGAAGTGCGTCTTCATAGGATACCCAAAGGAAATTGTTGGGTACACCTTCTATCACAGATCCGAAGGCAAAATATTTGTTGCTAAGAATGGATCCTTTCTAGAGAAGGAGTTTCTCTTGAAAGAAGTGAGTGGGAGGAAAGTAGAACTTGATGAGGTAACTGCACCTTCTCCCTTATTGGAAAGTAGTTCATCACAGAAATCAGTTCCAGTGATTCCTACACCAATTAGTGGGGAAGCTAATGATGATGATCATGAAACTTCATATCAAGTTACTAGCAAACCTCGTAGGTCTTCCCGAGTGAGATCCGCACCAGAGTGGTACGGTAATCCTGTTCTGTAAGTCATGTTACTAGAACACGGTGAACCTAAGAACTCCAAGGATGTGATGATGAGCCCAGGTTCCGCGAAATGGCTTGAGGCCATGAAATCTGAGATGGGATCCATGTATGAGAACAAAGTGTGGACTTTGGTTGATTTGCCCGATGATCGGCAAGCCATAGAAAATAAATGGATCTTCAAGAAGAAGACTGACGCTGACGATAATGTTACTGTCTACAAAGCTCGAGTTGTTGCAAAAGGTTTTCGACAAGTTCAAGAAGTTGACTATGATGAGACTCTCTCACCCGTAGCGATGCTTAAGTCTGTCCGAATCATGTTAGCGATTGTCACATTTTATGATTATGAAATTTGGCAGATGGATGTCAAAATTGCATTCCCGAATGGATTTCTAGAAGAAGAGTTGTATATGATGCAACCAGAAGGTTTTGTTGATCCAAAGGGTGCTAACAAAGTGTGCAAGCTCCAGCGATCCATTTATGGACTAGTGCAAGCATCTCAGAGTTGGAATAAACGCTTTGATAGTGTGATCAAAGCATATGGTTTTATACAGACTTTTGGAGAAGCCTGTATTTACAAGAAAGTGAGTGGGAGCTCTATAGCATTTCTAATATTATATGTGGATGACATATTGTTGATTGGAAATGATACCGAATTTCTGGATAGCAAAAAAGGATACTTGAGTAAGAGTTTTTCAATGAAAGACCTCAGTGAAGCTGCTTACATATTGGGCATCAAGATCTATAGAGATAGATCAAGACGCTTAATTGGACTTTCACAAAGCACATACCTTGATAAAGTTTTGAAGAAGTTCAAAATGGATTAGTCAAAGAAAGGGTTCTTGCCTGTGTTACAAGGTGTGAAGTTGAGTTGGACTCAATGCCCGACCACTGTAGAAGATAGAGAGAAAACGAAAGTCATTCCCTATGCTTCAGCCATAGGTTCTATCATGTATGAAATGCTATGTACCAAACCTGATGTGTGCCTTGCTATAAGCATAGCACGGAGGTACCAAAGTAATCCCGGAGTGGAGCACTGGACTGCGGTCAAAAACATCCTGAAATACCAGAAAAGGACTAAGGATATGTTTCTCGTTTATGGAGGTAACAAAGAGCTCATCGTAAACGGTTACGTTGATTCAAGCTTTGACACTAATCCGAATGACTCTAAGTTGCAAACCGGATACGTATTTTTATTGAATGGCAGAGTTGTTAGTTGGTGCAGTTCCAAGCAAAGCATTGTGGCGGAATCTATGTGTGAAGCGGAGTACATTGCTGCTTCGGAAGCAACAAATGAAGGAGTCTGGATGAAGGAGTTCATATCTGATCTATTTTTCATACCTAGTGCATTGGGTCCAATGAAAATCTTTTATGACAATACCGGCGCAATTGCTTTGGCAAAGGAATCCAGATTTCACAAGAGAACCAAGCACATCAAGAGAGGCTTCAATTCCATCCGTCATTGATACGTCTCCAACGTATCTATAATTTTTGATTGTTCCATGCTATTATATTACCTGTTTTGGATGTTTATGGGCTTTACTTTACACTTTTATATCATTTTTGGGACTAACCTACTAACCGGAGGCCCAGCCCACATTGTTGTTTTCTTGCCTATTTCAGTGTTTCGAAGAAAAGGAATATCAAACGGAGTCCAAATGGAATGAAACCTTCGGAAAAGTTATTTTTGGAATAGAAGCAATCTCGGAGACTTGGAGTACAAGCCAGGGAAGCTTTGAGGAAGCCAGGAGATAGGAGGGTGTGCCCACCCCCCTAGGCGCGCCCCCCTCTCTCGTGGGCCCCTCGAGGCTCCCACGAACGACTTCTTTCGCCTATATATTCCCTTATACCCTAAAACCATTGAATAAGAAGATATATTGGGAGTTCCGCCGCCGCAAGCCTCTGTAGACACCAAAAGTCAATCGGGACCCTGTTCCGGCACCCTACCGGAGGGGGGGTCCCTCACCGGTGGCCATCTTCATCATCCCGGCGCTCTCCATGATGAGGAGGGAGTAGTTCACCCTCGAGGCTGCGGGTATGTACCAGTAGCTATGTGTTTGATCTCTCTCTCTCTTTTGTTCTTGACTTTGCACGATCTTGATGTATCGCGAGCTTTGCTATTATAATTGGATCTTATGATGTTTCTCCCCCTCTACTCTCTTGTAATGGATTGAGTTTTCCCTTTGAAGTTATCTTATCGGATTGAGTCTTTAAGGATTTGAGAACACTTGATGTATGTATTACCGTGCTTATCTGTGGTGACAATGGGATATTCACGTGATCCACTTGATGTGTTTTTGGTGATCAACTTGCGGGTTCCGCCCATGAACCTATGCATAGGGGTTGGCACACGTTTTCGTCTTGACTCTCCGGTAGAAACTTTGGGGCACTCTTTGAAGTACTTTGTGTTGGTTGAATAGATGAATATGAGATTGTGTGATGCGTATCGTATAATCATGCCCACGGATACTTGAGGTGACAATGGAGTATCTAGGGTACATTAGGGTTTTGGTTGATTTGTGTCTTAAGGTGTTATTCTAGTATGAACTCTATGATAGATTGAACGGAAAGAATAGCTTCATGTTATTTTACTACAGACTCTTGAATAGATAGAACAGAAAGGATAACTTTGAGGTGGTTTCGTACCCTACCATAATCTCTTCGTTTGTTCTCCGCTATTAGTGTCTTTGGAGTGACTCTTTGTTGCATGTTGAGGGATAGTTATATGATCCAATTATGTTATTACTGTTGAGAGAACTTGCACTAGTGAAAGTATGAACCTTAGGCCTTGTTTCCTAGCATTGCAATACCATTTACGCTCACTTTTATAATTAGTTACCTTGCTGTTTTTATAATTTCATATTACAAATACCTTGCTATACCATCCATATTGCACTTGTATCACCATCTCTTAGCCGAACTAGTGCACCTATACAATTTACCATTGTATTGGGTGTGTTGGGGACACAAGAGACTCTTTGTTATTTGGTTGCAAGGTTGTTTGAGAGAGACCATCTTCATCCTACGCCTCCCACGGATTGATAAACCTTAGGTCATCCACAAGAGGGAAATTTGCTACTGTCCTACAAACCTCTGCACTTGGAGGCCCAACAACGTCTACAAGAAGAAGGTTGTGTAGTAGACATCAAGCTCTTTTCTCGCGCCGTTGCCGGGGAGGTGAGTGCTTGAAGGTATATCTTTAGATCTTGCAATCGAATCTTTTTGTTTCTTGTTTTATCACTAGTTTAGTCTACAAAAGAAAACAAAAAAATGGAATTGAGTTTGTCTCATACGCTTCATCTTTTTTATCTCTTTCGTGAAAATGATGGACAGGAAAATTGTGCTCAAGTGCTAGAAGAAGAAATCTATAAAATGTTTTGCACTAAATCTTTGAATGATGAGCATGATTGCAATGTTGTTAGTATGAACTCCTTGAATATTCATAGTAGTAATGATGATTGCACTAGTTATGATGAAAATGTTTCCTATAAGCATGTCGATTTTTTGTGGAGTAGATTGGGTTTGCAAGTACACACCAAATAGGGAAAATAGATATTGCAAGAGGCATAAGTATTTAGAAACTAAAGGGTTGCAAGAAAGTATTGATGATTGTGCTGAAAAATTCAATATTTTTCGCGCTCCTTGTGAACTTTGCAATGAACGTGGTCATTTAAATCTCCAATGCAAATTGTTTCATGACCAAAGCGTGTCCAAAAATTGTGATAACTTGATTACCCTTGAGCATCATAAAGAGCTTAGTCTTCTTTTGGGGTGTGAAGAAATGAAACGTATAACTGAGGGCATTCCAAAATTTAATCTTGATAGCTATCTTGATTTTGATCTAGAGAAGATTTATTTGTATTGTGTGGTGAATTGCGTTGAAAATCCTTATATTGCCAATTACCTAAAGAAAAGAAAGCAATTATAAGCTCAAGAGAATACTAATGAAAGGGAAGAGACTTCCCAATCTCCTCTTATTATTTCTTATGATGAATCAGGTAACGAGGAGGAGCTATCTATTCAACCAATCTCATCAATAAGGAGCTCGAAGAAGAAGGTTGAACCCACACATAATGTGAAGAAGAAAAAGAAAAGAAGGAGCAACAAAGGTAAAAAGGTATCTCTCTCAAATGAAGTTGCTCCTACTACTCGTTGTGATGATGATAGTTGCTATACTATTGGTGCTATCCGTACTATTAATGATGAGAGTGACTATGCTTATGATATGAAAATGCCCAAGCTTGGGGAAGCTATGTTTGAGGATGACATGTTTGAGAATATATTTGCTGCAATTAATGTTTGTCCCAAGCTTGGGGATGCTATGTTTAATGAAGATGATATTTTTAGCATCCCAAGTTTTGATATGCAAAGTTGTTATGATGATAGCATGCCTCTTACTTATGATTATATTGATGAAAGTGGGTTTGGAAGAGTGTCAACTATAGGAAGTAGTGATCCCACTATTTTGGAGGATGTTGAATTTTATTGGGATGAATACGAAAGTGGATTTGGAAAAGTGTCAACTTTATTTAGTGATACTATCTTGGGAGAGGTTTCAATCCATTATGATGACAACGAAGTTGCTACTTATGATGATTATTGTGATGAAACTTATGTTATAAAAAGTAGTGATGATTATATTTATAAAACTTGTCATGATTATGATTACCCTTTTTCTGAACATTACTCTTTTAAAATGGAAACAATTTTTAGTGTTCAAGTCTCTTATGATACTCCCACTATTCAGAATGAGAAGAATTTTGCTTATGTGGAGAGTAGTAAATTTTCTATGCTTGTAGATTATGAAAATAATGCTTTATGTGCTGGTTATATTGTTGAATTCATTCATGATGCTACTGAAAATTATTATGAGAGAGGAACATATGCTTGTAGGAATTGCAATAATATCAAGTTTCCTCTCTATATGCTTAAAGTTTTGAAGTTATGCTTGTTTTGCTACCTATGCTAGTTGATTATTGTTCCCATAAGTTGTTTGCTCACAAAATCCCTGTGCATATGAAGTGGATTAGGCTTAAATGTGCTAGTCATATTCTTCATGATGCTCTCTTTATGTTTCAATTCTTATCTTTTATGTGAGCATCATTGAAATCATCATGCCTAGCTAGGGACGTTAAACGTTAGCGCTTGTTGGGAGGCAACCCGACTTTATTTTTGTTCCTTGATTTTTGTTCCTGTTTAGTAATAAATAATTCATCTAGCCTATGGTTAGATGTGGTTTCATGTTTTAATTAGTGTTTGTGCCAAGTAGGACCTTTGGGAAGACTTGGGTGAAGTCTTTATGATCATGCTGTAAAAAACAGAAACTTTAGCGCTCACAAGATTAGCTGTCATTTTTTACTGCGGAGTGATTTTAGGTTGATTCTTTTTGAAGATGATTAATAGACAAATTCCTCAGTTCCACCAATTTATTTCAGAATTTTCGGAGTTCCAGAAGTAGACGTTTGATACAGATTACTACAGACTGTTCTGTTTTTGACAGATTCTGTTTTTTATGTGTTGTTTGCTTGTTTTGATGAATCTATGAGTAGTATCGGAGGGTATGAACCATAGAGAAGTTGAAATACAGTAGATATTACACCAATTTTTTTTTCGAGAGTACGCCAAAGGTGTGCCTTACTTTTATAGAAGAATAGAACAAAGCACAATATACAAGAGATTTTTGATAGAAGCGAGCTTCCATCGGGAACACACACCCTAGCACACCCTACAATTAACCTATACCAACACTCTCAAAAAACGTGCTATAGTCTCCTCCTCCCAAACCCGCCAATATCCATTCTTGGAGCTCCTCAATGATGGCGAGGACCAAATTTGGCGCCGTCATCTGCTGACTAGTCCTGTGGAACACTCTAGCATTGCGCTGCTTCCATAAGGCCCAAACGGTCACAATGATCACCATGTCAAAACCGCGCTTGCAACAGAGCTTACACCAATATGAATAAAGAATGAGTTCACTATAGTACCTTAAAGTGGTGGTTTGTCTTCTTGTACTAACGGAGCTTATGAGATTTTCTGTTAAGTTTTGTGTGGTTGAAGTTTTCAAGTTTTGGGTAAAAGATTCGATGGACTGTGGAATAAGGAGTGGCAAGAGCCTAAGATTGGGGATGCCCAAGGCACCCCAAGGTAATATCCAAGGACAACCAAGAGCCTAAGCTTGGGGATGCCACGGAAGGCATCCCCTCTTTCGTCTTCGTTAATCGGTAACTTTACTTGGAGCTATATTTTTATTCACCACATGATATGTGTTTTGCTTGGAACGTCATTTTATTTTGTTTTGTATTGCTTGCTGTTTGAATAAAATAGAGAGTCTTCACATAGTTGCAGAATTATTCGACTACTCATTGATCTTCACTTATATCTTTCGGAGTAGTTTATCATTTGCTCTAGTGCTTCACTTATATCTTTTAGAGCACGGTGGTGGTTATATTTTGTAGAAATTGTAGATATATCATGCTTCACCTATATTATTTTGAGAGTCTCTTAGAATAGCATGGTATTTGCTATGGTTATAAAATAGGTCCTAGAATGGTAGGCATCCAAGTTGGGTATAATAAAAACTATCATAGGAGTGAATTGGATGCTATGATCAATTTGATACTTGATAATTGTTTTGAGATATGGAGGTAGTGATATTAAAGTCATGCTAGTTGGGTGATTATGAATTTAAAGAATGCTTGTGTTGAAGTTAGCAAGTCCCGTAGCATGCACATATGGTTAAAGTTGTGTAACAAATTTGAAACATGAAGTGTCCTTGGATTGTGCATCCTTATGAGTGGCGGTCGGGGACGAGTGATGGTCTTTTCCTACCAATCTATCCCCCTAGGAGCATGCGCATAGTGCTTGGTTTTTGATGACTTCTAAATTTTTGCAATAAGTATATGAGTTCTTTTGACTAATGTTGAGTCCATCGATTATACACACTTTTACGTTTCCATCGTTGCTAGCCTCTTTGGTACCGTGCATTGCCCTTTCTCACCATCAGTTGGTGCAAACTTCACCGGTGCATCCAAACCCCGTGATACGATACGCTCTATCACACATAAACCTCCTTATATCTTCCTTAAAACAGCCACCATACCTACCTATTATGGCATTTCCATTGCCATTCCGAGATATATTGCCATGCAACTTTCCACCATTCCGTTTATCATCATGACACGCATTACTTTTGTCATATTGCCATTGCATGATCATGTAGTTGACATCGTATTTGTGGCAAAGCCACCATGCATACATGTCACTCTTGATTCATTGCACCATCCCGGTACACCATCGGAGGCATTCATATAGAGTCATATCTTGTTCTAGTTTCGAGTTGTAATTCATGTGTTGTAAATCAATAAAAGTGTGATGATCATCATTATTAGAGCATTGTCCCCAAAAAGAAAAAAAGGAAAGGCCAAAAGGAAAAAAAGAAAGGCTAAAGAGAAAAAAGAAAAAAAGAAAGAAAAGAGAAAAAAAGGGGGGCAATGTTACTATCTCTTTTTCCACACTTGTGCTTTAAAGTAGCACCATGTCCTTCATATAGTGAGTCTCATATCTTGTTCTTCAAAGTAGCACCATGTTTTTCATATAGAGAGTCTCATATGTTGTCACTTTCATATACTAGTGGGAATTTTTCATTATAGAACTTGCCTTGTATATTCCTACGATGGGCTTCCTCAAATGCCCTAGGTCTTTGTGAGCAAGCAAGTTGGATGCACACCAACTTAGTTTCTTTTGTTGAGCTTTCATTCATTTGTAGCTCTAGTGCATCGGTTGCATGGCAATCCCTACTCCTCATGTTGACATCAATTGATGGGCATCTCCATAGCCCGTTAATTATCCTCGTCAATGTGAGACTTTCTCCTTTTTTGTCTTCTCCACACAATCCCCATCATCATATTCTATTCCACCCATAGTGCTATATCCATGGCTCACGCCCATGAATTGCGTGAAAGTTGAAAAAGTTTGAGATTATTTAAGTACGAAACAATTGCTTGGCTTGTCATCGGGTGTAGAATTTGGGCACATTTTTGTGTGACAAAAATGAAGCATAGCCTAACTATATGATTTTGTAGATATAAACTTTCTATAGCCATGTTATTTTAAGAAGACATGATTACTTTTATTAGCATGCTTGAAGTGTTACTATTTCTTATGTCAATATGAACTTTTATTTTGAATCATTTGGATCTGAACATTCATGCCACAATAAAGAAAATTACATTGAGAATTATGCTAGGTAGCATTCCACATCACAAATTCTGTTTTTATCATTTACCTACTCGAGGACAAGCATGAATTAAGCTTGGGGATGCTTGATACGTCTCCAACATATCTATAATTTTTTATTGTTCCATGCTATTATATTACCTGTTTTGGATGTTTATGGGCTTTACTTTACACTTTTATATCATTTTTGGGACTAACCTACTAACCAGAGGCCCAGCCCATATTGTTGTTTTCTTGCCTATTTCAGTGTTTCGAAGAAAAGGAATATCAAACGGAATGAAACCTTCGGAAAACTTATTTTTGGAACAGAAGCAATCTCAGAGACTTGGAGTACAAGCCAGGGAAGCTTCGAGGAAGCCAGGAGATAGGAGGGCGCGCCCACCCCCCTGGGCGCGCCCCCCTGTCTCGTGGCCCCCTCGAGGCTCCCCCGACCGACTTCTTTCGCCTATATATTCCCTTATACCCTAAAACCATCGAATAAGAAGATAAATCGGGAGTTCCGCCGCCACAAGCCTCTGTAGCCACCAAAAGTTAATCGGGACCCTGTTCTGGCACCCTGCCGGAGGGGGGAACCCTCACCAGTGGCCATCTTCATCATCCCGATGCTCTCCATGATGAGGATTGAGTATTTCACCCTCGGGGCTGAGGGTATGTACCAGTAGCTATGTGTTTGATCTCTCTCTCTCTCTCTCTCTCGTGTTCTTGACTTCGCACGATCTTGATGTATCGCGGGCTTTTCTATTATAGTTGGATCTTATGATGTTTCTCCCCCTCTACTCTCTTGTAATAGATTGAGTTTTCCCTTTGAAGTTATCTTATCGGATTGAGTCTTTAAGGATTTGAGAACACTTGATGTATGTCTTGCCATGCTTATCTGTGGTGACAATGGGATATTCACGTGATCCACTTGATGTATGTTTTGGTGATCAACTTGCGGGTTCCTCCCATGAACCTATGCATAGGGGTTGGCACACGTTTTCGTCTTGACTCTCCGGTAGAAACTTTGGGACATTCTTTGAAGTACTTTGTGTTGGTTGAATAGATGAATCTGAGATTGTGTGATGCATATCGTATAATCATGCCCACGGATACTTGAGGTGACAATGGAGTATCTAGGTGACGTTAGGGTTTTGGTTGATTTGTGTCTTAAGGTGTTATTCTAGTATGAACTCTATGATAGATTGAACGGAAAGAATAGCTTCATGTAATTTTACTACGGACTCTTGAATAGATAGAACAGAAAGGATAACTTTGAGGTGGTTACCCTACCATAATCTCTTCGTTTGTTCTCCACTATTAGTGTCTTTGGAGTGACTCTTTGTTGCATGTTGAGGGATAGTTATATGAACCAGTTATGTTATTATTGTTGAGAGAACTTGCACTAGTGAAAGTATGAACCTTAGGCCTTGTTTCCTAGCATTGCAATACCGTTTACGCTCACTTTTATCATTAGTTACCTTGCTATTTTTATAATTTCAGATTACAAATACCTTTATCTACCATCCATATTGCACTTGTATCACCATCTCTTCGCCGAACTAGTGCACCTATACAATTTACCATTGTATTGGGTGTGTTGGGGACACAAGAGACTCTTTGTTATTTGGTTGCAGGGTTGTTTGAGAGAGACCATCTTCATCCTACGCCTCCCATGGATTGATAAACCTTAGGCCATCCACTTGAGGGAAATTTGCTACTGTCCTACAAACCTCTGCACTTGGAGGCCCAACAACGTCTACAAGAAGAAGGTTGTGTAGTAGACATAAGTCATCAAGTGTCGGAAGGGGACACAGTCATCAAGTGTCGGAAGGGGACATAGAGATTTGCAAGATACATACGGATCTGAATGTTGCAGACCCATTGACTAAGCCTCTTCCATGAGCAAAACCTGATCAGCACCAAAGCTCCATGGGTATTAGAATCATTACTTTGTAATCTAGATTATTGACTCTAGTGCAAGTGCGAGACTGAAGGAAATATGCCCTAGAGGCAAAAATAAAGTTATTATTTATTTTCTTATTTCATGATAAATGTTTATTATTCATGCTAGAATTGTATTAACCAGAAACTTAGTACATGTGTGAATACATAAACAAAACATAGTGTCCCTAGTATGCCTCTACATGACTAGCTCGTTAATCGAATATGGTTATGTTTCCTAACCATATACATGTGTGATAAACGGGATCACATCATTAGGAGAATGATGTGATGGACATGACCCATCCGTTAGCTTAGCATTATGATCGTTATAGTTTCATTGCTACTGCTTTCTTCATGACTTATACATGTTCCTTAGACTATGAGATTATGCAACTCCCGAATACCGGAGGAACACTTTGTGTGCTATCAAACGTCACAATGTAAATGGGTGATTATAAAGATGATCTACAGGTGTCTCCGAAGGTGTTCGTTGGGTTGGCATAGATCAAGATTAGGATTTTTCACTCCGTGTTTCGGAGAGGTATCTCTGGGCCCTCTCGGTAATGCTCATCACTATAAGCCTTGCAAGCATTGTGGCTAATGAGTTAGTTTCAGGATGAAGTATTACAGAACGAGTAAAAAGACTTGCCAGTAATGATATTGAACTAGGTACGATGATACCGACGGTTGAATCTCGGGCAAGTAACATACCGATGACAAAGGGAACAACATATGTTGTTATGCGATTTGACCGATAAAGTTCTTCGTAGAATATGTAGGAGCCAATATGAGCATCCAGGTTCCGCTATTGTTTATTGACCGGAGATGTGTCTCAGTCATTGAGGGAGTCCTGGATTAGGGGGTGTCCGGATGGCCGGACTGTGACCTTTGGCCGGACTCCCGGACTATGAAGATACAAGATTGAAGACTTCGTTCCGTGTCCGGATGGGACTTTCCTTGGTGTGGAAGGCAAGCTTGGCGATGCGATATGTAGATCTCCTCCCATTGTAACCAACTCTGTGTAACCCTAGCCCTCTCCGGTGTCTATAAAAACCGGAGAGTTTTAGTCCGTAGGACGAACAACAATCATACCATAGGCTAGCTTCTAGGGTTTAGCCTCTCTGATCTCGTGGTAGATCAACTCTTGTACTACCCATATCATCAATATTAATCAAGCAGGAGTAGGGTTTTACCTCCATCGAGAGGGCCCGAACCTGGGTAAAAACATCGTGTCCCTTGTCTCCTGTTACCATCCTCCTAGACGCATAGTTCGGGACCCCCTACCCGAGATCCTCTGGTTTTGACACCGACATTGGTGCTTTCATTGAGAGTTCCTCTATGGCGTCACCTTTAGGCCCGATGGCTTCTTAGATCATCATCCACGACGTGGTCCAGGGTGATACTTTTCTCCCCGGACAGATCTTCGTATTCGGTGGCTTTGCACTGCGGGCCAATTTGCTTGGCCATCTAGAGCAGATCGAAAGCTACGCCCCTGGCCATCAGGTCAAATTTGGAAGTTTAAACTACATGGCTGACATCCGCGGAGACTTGATCTTCGACGGATTCGAGCCGCAGCCGAGCGCGCCGCGCTGTCACGATGGGCATGATCTAGCTCTGCCGCCGGACAGTGCCCAGAATGCCGCTCAGCTGTCTGCTCCGACCCTCAGCTCGGAGCCGACTGCGCCGGTCAAGGACGGGTGGCTGCAATCTCTACGGCGATCGAGCCGAACACCAATCTTGTCCCTCGCGGAGCTCGTGACTCCAAGGTGCTGGACTCCTTTCCGGACTCTGAATCTTCTGCACCCCTCCCGATCGAACCCAATTGGGCTCCGATCATGGAGTTTACCGCCGCGGACATCTTTCAGCACTCGCCCTTTGGCGACATCCTGAATTCACTAAAATCTCTCTCTTTGTCAGGAGAGCCCTGGCCGGACTATGGTCAGCAAGGTTGGGATGCGGATGATGAAGAAATTCGAAACCCACCCACCACCCACTTCGTAGCTACTGTCGACGATTTAACCGACATGCTCGACTTCGACTCCGAAGACATCGATGGTATGGACGCCGATGAAGGAGACGACCAAGAACCGGCGCCTATAGGGCACTGGAAAGCCACCTCGTCATATGACGTATACATGGTGGACACCCCAAAAGAAGGGAATGGCGATGGAAAAACGGAGGATGACCCCTCCAAGAAACAACCTAAGCGTCGGCGTCAGCAGCGCCGCTCTAAATCCCGCCAAAGCAAAAACGGCGAGTCTGGCACTGGAGACAATAACACCCCGGACAGTGCCGAAGACAACCCCCTCCAGCAGGATTCAGCGCAGGAGGATGGGGAAGCCAGCCCTCATGAGAGAGCGGCAGACAGAGAGGTCGAGGACAACAATTATATGCCTCCCTCCGAAGACGAGGCAAACCGCGACGACGACGAATTTGTCGTGCCTGTGGATCCCGTCGAACAAGAGCGTTTCAAATGCAGGCTTATGGCCACAGCAAGCAGCCTCAAAAGAAAATAGAGCAGCTTAGAGCTGACCAAGATTTGCTAGCCGAAAGATGGACTGAAGTCCTGGTGGCCAAAGAGTACAAACTCGAACGCCCCTCCAAGAGCTACCCAAAGCGCAGGCTGCTACCCCAACTAGAGGAGGAAGCAACTAAACCTACATCACCAGCATATGAGGCGGCCGATCGGCCACCCCGTGGCCGCGACAGAGAGGCCTTTCGGCCCTCAACTCAAGCCGCACCCCGGCGCCACTCAAAAAGTACCAAGGCACGGGGAAACGCGCCAGACCTGCGAGACATATTGGAGGACAAGGCAAGGTAAACAAGATCGATCTACGGATCGTGTGGGTGCCCCACGACACGTGACGATAACCGTCACGCCGGATATGGCAAATACGGCCAGGCCGAATAGGGCAGGCAAGGCTCATATGAGCTAGATCGTGATATAGCCCAGTACAGAGGCGCCGCACACCCACTATGCTTCATAGATGAAGTAATGGATCATCAAATCCCCGAAGGGTTTAAACCCGTAAACATCGAATCATACGATGGCACAACAGATCCTGCGGTATGGATCGATGATTATCTCCTTCATATCCACATGGCCCGCGGTGATGATCTACACGCCATAAAATACCTCCCACTCAAGCTTAAAGGACCAGCTCGGCATTGGCTTAACAGCTTGCCAGCAGAGTCAATTGGTTGCTGGGAGGACCTAGAATCCGCATTCCTCGACAACTTCCAGGGCACTTATGTGTGACCACCAGACGCCGATGACCTAAGCCACATAATTCAGCAGCCGGAGGAATCGGCCAGACAATTCTGGACACGGTTCCTAACCAAGAAAAATCAAATAGTTGACTGTTCGGACGCAGAGGCTCTCGCAGCCTTCAAACATAATATCCGTGATGAATGGCTTGCCCGGCACCTTGGACAGGAAAAGCCAAAATCCATGGCAGCCCTCACAACACTCATGACCCGCTTTTGCGCGGGAGAAGACATCTGGCTAGCTCGTAGTAATAACATGACGAAGAGCCAGGGTAATTCAGATACCAAGGACAACAATGGCAGGTCGTGTTGCAACAAGCACAAGCGCTGGATTAACGGCGACAATACTGAGGATACGGCAGTTAATACCGGATTCAGAGGCTCTAAACCCGGTCAGCGGAAGAATCCATTCAAAAGAAATCCTCCGGGCCCATCCAGTTTAGACCGGATACTCGATCGCTTGTGCCAGATACACGGCACCCCCGAACAACCAGCCAATCACACCAACAAGGATTGTTGGGTGTTCAAGCAGGCAGGCAAGTTAAGTGCCGAAAACAGAGACAAGGGGCTGCATAGCAATGACGAGGAGGAGCCCCGGCCGCCAAACAACAGAGGACAGAAGGGCTTCCCCCCACAAGTGCGGACGGTGAACATGATATACGCAACCCACATCCCCAAAAGGGAACGGAAGCATGCGCTCAGGGACATATATGCATTGGAGCCAGTCGCCCCAAAGTTCAACCCATGGTCCTCCTGCCCGATCACTTTTGATCGAAGGGACCACCCCACTAGCATTCGTCACGGCGGATTCGCCGCATTGGTTCTAGACCCAATCATTGACGGATTTCACCTCACTAGGGTCCTCATGGACGGCGGCAACAGCCTGAACCTACTTTACCAGGATACAGTGCGAAAAATGGGCATAGATCCCTCAAGGATTAAACCCACAAAGACAACCTTTAAAGGTGTCATACCAGGTGTAGAGGCCAGTTGTACAGGCTCAGTTACACTTGAAGTGGTCTTCGGATCCCCGGATAATTTTCGAAGCGAGGAGTTAATCTTCGACATAGTCCCGTTCCGCAGTGGCTATCACGCCCTGCTCGGGCGAACCGCATTTGCAAAGTTCAATGCGGTGCCGCACTATGCATATCTCAAGCTCAAGATGCGAGGACCTTGCGGAGTCATTACGGTCAATGGAAATACCGAACGCTCTCTCCGAACAGAGGAGCATACGGCGGCCCTCGCGGCGGAAGTATAAAGTAGCCTCTCAAGGCAATTCTACAGTCCGGCTATTAAACGTCCGGACACCGTCAAGCATGCCCGGAGTAACCTACAACAAGACCGTCTGGCACATTCCAAGCAAGCATAGCAGTGCGGACCCAACCCCAGCCCTCGCGAGATTGCGAAACCAATACCACGCGTACATAATTACGCTCTGGAAGTACCATGGGCATAAGGGGAGGGGCACAACCACGACATGCCCAGAAGGCGGCTCAACCGCACTAGGGGCTCCCGATTTTGTCGTTTCTCTTTTCTTACTTTCAGGACTCCACTCTTCGGAAGGCATGTCCGGCAATACAGTCGCTGAACACACGATGCAACAGCCAGGGAGACAGCAAGCCATGTCGAACGTCCAGGTGGTCTCTATAACTAGCTAAATACCTGTCTTACTTAAAGTCTCGCAGCTTGCCCCTGGAGGGGGACATGTCAAATAATCATATCTCTTGCTTATCGCACTATTTGTATCGTTCTGCTTTCATAGCAGCCCTTTAATAAACAATACATAGCTCTTGTCTATTATTGCATTCATTTTTTCATGTAAATATGTTCAGTCATGACATCATGCAACCGTACACTTTGGTACGGCCAATACACCAGGGGCTTAAGTTCCCCAGAATAAGGTGTGAGAAGACCGAACACTCTTATGAGTACGGCACCCCGAACTTATAGCATTATATGCGTCGGCTCCGAATCATGTCTTGGGTCAATAGTTGGGTTTGCCCGGCTCCCATGTTTTGGTACCTTACGTTCCGCTATGTCGGCTAAGGTAGCGCTGGGAGAACAACTGCGATTGTGCCCCAGTTGAGCTGGGTTAACACCTCAGTAGAGAAAGCTAAAACTGACCGTCATGATAGGGCGAGAGACCGGTCGCTGTTCGAGAGGTTTTTCGAGTCCCTAAAGACTTATGCCGCTTCGAGCAAGGAGCCGGATTTATCCGGCCTAGGCGTGGATAGCGCCCCGAACTCGGTCTTCCGAATACTAGGGGCTTCACCGAAATTTAAAATTATAGAATTCTATGGCTAAGTGAGAGTGATAAAGCATTATAAGTCCGATCGCCTTGTTCGTTGTGCTGAGCGCCTCCCTCGAAGGACCCAAGAATGGGAACAAGAGCGCTCAGGTTTATCCCGAACACCCCAGCACTCATGGCATGGGGGTAGAAGCAGACGACTTGCATCTCTCAGATTTAATAAACGGTCGCACAAAAGGTAATATTTTAAATTCAAAAGGCGTTGCTTAGCGCACATGAACAAGTTTTCAGTGCATAGGATAAACAGGAGCGAGTTTACTCAAAAATTACATCCCTGGTACATTCATTCGCCACAAGACGGGCACCCTTCAGGACGCCCTCATAATACATCTCGGGCCGGCGATGCTCCTTCCCCTCCGGTGGCCCTTCTGTCACCAGCTTCTCAGCATCCAGCTTGCCCCAGTGCACTTTAGCACGGGCAAAAGCCCTACGGGCGCCTTCGATGCATATGGAGCGCTTGATGACTTCAAGCCATGGACAGGCATCCACCAGCCGCGGCACTAGCCCAAAATAGCTTAAAGGCATGGCCTCCCTAGGCCACAATCGGCCTATCAGGCCCTTGATGGCCTGTTCGGCTGCCTTATGAAGCTCGACCAGCTGCTTCAGCTGGTCGCTCAGGGGCACCGGGTGTCCGGCCTCAGCATACTGGGACCAGAACACGTTCTCCGTCGAGCTCCCTTCCTCGGCCCGGTAGAATGCGGCAGCGTCGGATACACTGCAGGGCAGATCTGTGAATGCTCCTGGAGAGCTCCAAATTCGGGTAAGTAACAGGTAATTTACTTTTGCGTGCTTGCTTTGCATAAAGAATGCCTTACCCGCCCCAATCTTCTTCATCGCCTCAATTTCCTGGAGGGCTTTTTGGGCTTCGGCCTTGGCAGATTTGGCGCTTGCAAGTGCCGAGGCAAGCTCGGACTCTCGAGTCTTCGAGTCAAGCTCTAAACTCTCATGTTTTATCACAAGAGCATTGAGCTCTTGCCGCACTTCCGCCACCTGCGCCTCTTGTTTCTCTCGCTCGGTGCGCTCCACGGCCACATTGTGTTCGGCCTTGGAAAGTGCTTACTTCAGGGTCGCCACCTCGGTTGTGGCCCCTGTAACATTCATGTTGGTCCTGTCATTTTTGCAACCAGGTTTCTATATACTTACATAAGGTACTACATACCTTCCTTGTCCTCGAGCTGCTTCTTGGCAAGACCGAGCTCGTTCTCGGACCACTCGAGGCTCTGCTTCAATGCATCGACCTTCGCAGTCAGTGCGGCAGAGGTTAGCAACGCAGCCTGCATTCCAATATTGACATATTTATGTTAGACTCCTGCGTATATCTTTTTTTAGATCCTCAGTCCGGCTTTTCCTTCCGAACACCAAACTAAGCATCAGGGGCTACTGTCTATGCAGTACCATTTTCATATGTTTTAAATACATACCTCAAAGCATAGAGTCAAACTATGAAAAACAAATACCCTGTAATGGGTAAACTAAGCTTACCGCGCTGGCTTGGCGCTTCACGCAGAATCCACGATCCTCGGTAGTGGGAGGGTGGACCTCGAAGCTCTTGAAAAGCACCTTCCAAGCATCTTCGTGCGTTGTGTCAAAGAGCCTGGACAGAGTTTGGTGCTGAGCCGGGTTGAATTCTCACAGATTAAAAGCCCACTGTTGACACGGGAGGATCCGGCGAAAGAGCATGACCTGGACTACGTTGACGAGTTTAACCTTCTTGTCCATCAGGTTCTGGATGCAGGTTTGGAGTCCGGTCGCCTCTTCCGGATTACCCCACGACAGGCCTATCTCTTTCCATGAGGTGAGCCGCATGGGGATGCCAGATCGGAACTCGGGGGCCGCTGCCCATTCAGGGTCACACGGCTCGGTGATGTAGAACCACCCCGATTGCCACCCTTTGATGGTTTCCACAAAGGAGCCCTCGAGCCATGTGAAGTTGGCCATCTTGCCCACCATGGCGCCTCCGCACTCCGCCTGTCGGCCGCCCACAACCTTCGGCTTGACATTGAAGGTCTTCAGCCATAAGCCGAAGTGGGGCTGGATGCGGAGGAAGACCTCACACACGACGATAAACGCCGAGATGTTGAGGATGAAGTTCGGGGCCAGATCGTGGAAGTCCAGGCCGTAGTAGAACATGAGCCCCCGGACAAATGGGTGAAGAGGAAAGCCTAGTCCGCGGAGGAAATGGGGGAGAAACACGACCTCTCATGGGGCCTAGGGGTGGGGATGAGCTGCCCCTCATCTGGGAGCCGGTGCGCGATGTCGTTAGACAAGTATCCGGCTTTCCTCGGCTTCTTGAGTTGCCCCTCGGTAACGGAGGAGGCCATCCACCTACCTCCTGCTCCGGACATGATTGGAGAAGGTTGAGGTGGGAAGTGCGGACTTGGGCGCTGGAGCTCGAGTGCGCAGGAATGGATAAGCGAAGGAGGAAGAAGGCGTAGATGGAAAGGGTAGATCCTTATCCCCTTATATGGGCGGCCGAAACTATGAGCCCCCACCAGCCTAGTAAAACTCGCTTATCTCCCAAGCATCGCGATTAATGGCGCGGTTGGGTTACCCATGCCCGTATTGATGAGAATCCAGGGGACACGATCTCTGCTTTGACAAGATGTACCAAGGAAACCGCCTCGCTAAACACGCTGAGGTGGGATAGTAAAATGATTCGAATAAAGGCTTGGCTGTGGCATGATGTCACACTACGGAATGCGTCAGCAGATTAGATTTGTGCAAATATTATTCTCTCTACGATGGTATGTGGAAACTATTTTGCAGAGCCGGACACTATCCTTGTGTTCAACATCTTCTATGAAGTATTCGGAGGAGGAACCCGCCTTGCAATGCCGAAGACAATTTGCGCGCCGGACTCGTCGTCATTAAAGCCTGGTTCAGGGGCTACTGAGGGAGTCCTGGATTAGGGGGCGTCCGGATGGCCGGACTGTGACCTTTGGCTGGACTCCCGGACTATGAAGATACAAGATTGAATACTTCGTCCCGTGTTCGAATGGGACTTTCCTTGGCGTGGAAGGCAACCTTGGCGATATGATATGTAGATCACCTCCCATTGTAACCGACTCTGTGTAACCCTATCCCTCTCCGGTGTCTATATAAACCGGAGAGTTTTAGTCCGTAGGACGAACAACAATCATACCATAGGCTAGCTTCTAGGGTTTAGCCTCTCTGATCTCGTGGTAGATCAACTCTTGTACTACCCATATCATCAATATTAATCAAGCAGGAGTAGGGTTTTACCTCCATCGAGAGTGCCCGAACCTGGTTAAAAACATCGTGTCCCTTGTCTCCTGTTACCATCCTCCTAGACGCATAGTTCGGGACCCCTACCCGAGATCCGCCGGTTTTGACACCGATAGTCATGTCTACATAGTTGTTGATCCCCTAGGGTCCGCACGCTTAACGTTCGATGATGATATGTATTACGAGTTATGTGCTTTTATGACCGAAGTTTGTTCGGAGTCCCGGACGAGATCACGGACGTGACGATGAGTCTCGAAATGGGCGAGACACAAAGATTGATATATTGGACCATGTTATTCGCACACCAGAAGTGTTCCGGGAAGTTTCGGGTAAAACCGGAGTGCCGGAGGGGTTACCAGAACCCCACGAAGGAACTAATGGGCCACCATGGGCCTTAGTGGAGAGAGAGGAGGGCGGCCAAGGCAGCCCCCCCACCCTTGGAGTCTGAATATGACAAGGAAGGGGGGCGGCGCCCCCCTTTCGTACTCCCTCTCCCTCTCCTTCCTTCCCCCTATCTCCCTTGTGGTGGAATCCTACTAGGACTAGTAGTCTGATACGTCCATTTTGCATCATGCTTTTATATCAATATTTATTGCATTATGTGCTATCATTACACTTTATATCTCAATATTTATGGCTATTCTCTCTTATTTTACAAGGCTTACCATGCAGGGGGGGATGCCGGCAGCTGGAATTCTGGCTGGAAAAGGAGCAAACGTTGGAAACCTATTCTGCACAACTCCAAAAGTCCTGAAACTCCACGAAACAGCCTTTTGGATTTATTAAGAATTTATGAGTGAAAGAAATAGGCCAGGGGGCCCACACCCTGTCCAGGAGACGGGAGGCGCCCCCCCATAGGGCGCGCCCCTATCTCCTGGGCCCCCTAATGGGCCTCCGGCGTCCATCTTCTGCTATATCATCACGTTTACCCTAGAAAAAATCATGGGTAAGCTTACGGGACGAAACTCCGCCGCCACGACGCGGAACCTTGGCGGAATCAATCTAGGGCTCTGGCGGAGCTATTCTGCCGGGACACTTCCCTCTGGGAGGGGGAAATCATCACCAACGTCATCACCAACGATCCTCTCATCGGGAGGGGGTCAATCTCCATCAACATCTTCACCAGCACCATCTCCTCTCAAACCCTAGTTCATCTCTTGTATCCAATCTTGTATCCAAAACCACAAATTGGTACCTGTGGGTTGCTAGTAGTGTTGATTACTCCTTGAAGTTGATACTTATTGGTTTACTTGGTGGAAGATCATATGTTCAGATCCTTAATGCATATTATTACACCTCTAATTATGAACATGATTATGCTTTGTGAGTAGTTACTTTAGTTCCTGAGGACATGGGTGAAGTCTTGCTATTAGTAGTCATGTGAATTTGGTATTCGTTCGATATTTTGATGAGATGTATGTTGTCTTTCCTCTAGTGGTGTTATGTGAACGTCGACTACATGACACTTCACCATTATTTGGGCCTAGAGGAAGGCATAGGGAAGTAATAAGTAGATGATGGGTTGCTAGAGTGACAGAAGCTTAAACCCTAGTTTATGCGTTGCTTCGTTAGGGGTTCATATGGGCCCATATGTTTAATGTTGTGGTTAGGTTTACCTTAATACTCCTTTTTGTAGTTGCGGACGCTTGCAATAGGGGTTAATCATAAGTGGGATGCTTGTCCAAGTTAGGGCAGTACCCAAGTGCCGGTCCACCCACATATCAAATTATCAAAGTACCGAACGCGAATCATATGAGCGTGATGAAAACTAGCTTGACGATAATTCCCAATGTGTCCTCGGGAGCTCCTTTATTATTATTAGAATTTGTCCAGGCTTATCCTTTGCTACATAAAGGATTGGTCCACCTTGCTGCACCTTATTTACTTTGTTTACTTGTTACTCGTTACTATTTATCTTATCACAAAACTATCTATCACCTACTATTTCAGTGCTTGCAGAGAAAACCTTACTGAAAACCGCTTATCATTTCCTTCTGCTCCTCGTTGGGTTCGACACTCTTACTTATCGAAAGGACTACGATAGATCCCCTACACTTGTGGGTCATCAAGACTCTTTTCTGGCGCCGTTGCCGGGGAGTGTAGCGCTTTTGGTGACTGGAACTTGGTAAGGAAACATTTATTTAGTGTGCTGAATTTTTTTGTTACTTGTCACTATGGAAACTAATCCTTTGAGGGCTTGTTTGGGGTATCTTCACCTCAGCCAGAAGAGCAAAGAGATGCTCCTCAACCTACTGAACCTTATGAAAATATTCACTTTGAGATTCCTTCGGGTATGATAGAAAAACTGCTAGCTAATCCTTTTGCAGGAGACGGAACTTTGCATCCCGACTTACACCTTATCTTTGTGGATGAAGTTTGTGGATTATTTAAGCTTGCAGGTATCCCCGATGATGTTGTCAAAAGGAAGGTCTTCCCTTTATCTTTGAAGGGAGATGCAATGACATGGTATAGGCTATGTGATGATACGAGATTTTGGAATTATAAGCGACTGAAGTTGGAATTTCACCAGAAGTTCTACCCTATGCATCTTGTTCATCGTGATCGTAATTACATATATAATTTCTGGCCTCGCGAAGGAGAAAGCATCGCTCAAGCTTGGGGGAGGCTTAAATCCATGTTATATTCATGCCCCAATCATGAGCTCTCTCGGGAAATGATTATTCAGAATTTTTATGCTCGGCTTTCTCTTGATAATCGCAACCTGCTCGATACTTCCTGTGCTGGTTCCTATATGCTGAAGACTATTGATTTCAAATGGGACTTATTGGAAAGAATTAAACGCAACTCTGAAGATTGGGGTTCCGACGATGGTAAGGAGTCAGGTATGACACCTAAGTTCGATTGTGTTAAATCTTTTATGGATACCGATGCTTTCCGTGGATTTAGCTCTAAGTATGGACTTGACTCTGAGATAGTAGCTACTTTTTGTGAAACTTTTGCTACTCACGTTGATCTCCCTAAAGAGAAGTGGTTTAAATATAATCCTCCTGTTGAAGTGAAAGTAGTTGCACCTATTACAGTCGAAGAAAAGACTATTACATATAGTGATCCTATTATTCCTACTGCTTATGTCGAAAAACCTCCTTTTCCTGTTAGGATAAAAGATCATGTTAAAGCTTCGACTGTTGTTCGTAAGAGTAATACTAGGACTTATACACCTCCTGAGCAAATTAATGTTGAACCTAGTATTGCTATGATTAAAGATCTCTTGGATGAAGACTTAGATGGGCATGTTATCTCTTTCGTGGGTGAAACTGCTAATATTGCTAGACCCGATACTAAGACACGTAGACCTGTTGTAGGCACGCCTGTTATTTCTGTTAAAATAGGAGATCATTGTTATCATGGCTTATGTGATATGGGTGCTAGTGCTAATGCGATACCTTATGATCTTTATAAAGAAATTATGCACGATATTGCACCTGTTGAATTAGAAGACATTGATGTTACTATTAAGCTTGCTAATAGGGACACCATTAAACCTATTGGGATTGTTAGAGATGTTGAAGTCTTGTGTGGAAAGATTAAATACCCTGCTGATTTCCTTGTTCTTGCTTCCCCACAAGATAATTTTTGTCCCATTATTTTTGGTAGACCCTTTTTGAATACTGCTAGTGCTAAGATTAATTGTGAAAGGAATATTGTCACTGTTGGCATAGATGGTATGTCTCATGAGTTTAATTTCGCTAAGTTTAGTAGACAACCTCGTGAAAGGGAACCACCTAGTAAGGATGAAATTATTGGTCTTGCTTCCATTGCTGTTCCCCCAACTGATCCGTTAGAACAATATTTGTTAGACCATGAAAATGATATGTTTATGAAGGAAAGGGAAGAAATAGACGAAGTGTTCCTTAAACAAGAACCTATGCTAAAACATAACCTTCCCGTTGAAATTCTTGGGGATCCCCCTCCACCCAAGGGTGATCCCGTGTTCGAACTCAAACCCTTACCTGATAATCTCAAGTATGCTTATCTTGATGAAAAAGAAATATATCCTGTTATTATTAGTGCTAACCTTTCAGAGAAAGAAGAAGAAAGATTATTGAAAACTCTGAAGAAGCACCGAGCTGCTATTGGATATACTCTGGATGATCTTAAGGGCATTAGTCCCACATTATGTCAACACAAAATTTCAGTGGAGAAAGATGCCAAACCAGTTAGAGATCCTCAAAGATGATTAAACCCCAAAATGAAGGAAGTGGTAAGAAAGGAGATTCTAAAACTCCTTGAGGCAGGTATTATTTATCCCGTTGCTGATAGTGAATGGGTAAGCCCTGTCCATTGTGTCCCTAAAAAGGGAGGTATTACCGTTGTTCCTAATGATAAAGATGAATTGATCCCGCAAAGAATTATTACAGGCTATAGGATGGTAATTGATTTCCGTAAGTTAAATAAAGCTACTAAGAAAGATCATTACCCTTTACCTTTTATTGATGAAATGCTAGAAAGGCTATCCAAACACACACATTTTTGCTTTCTAGATGGTTATTCTGGTTTCTCTCAAATACATGTGTCCGCGCAGGATCAATCTAACTACTTTTACTTGCCCTTTTGGTACTTTTGCTTATAGACGTATGCCTTTTGGTTTATGTAATGCACCTGCTACCTTTCAAAGATGCATGATGGCTATATTTTCTGATTTTTGTGAAAAGATTTGTGAGGTATTCATGGATGACTTCTCCATCTATGGATCCTCCTTTGATCATTGTTTGAGCAACCTTGATCGAGTTTTGCAGAGATGCGAAGACACTAGTCTCGTCCTGAATTGGGAAAAGTGTCACTTTATGGTTAATGAAGGCATTGTCTTGGGGCACAAGATCTCCGAGAGAGGTATTGAAGTTGATAAAGCCAAAGTTGATGCTATTGAAAAATGCCATGTCCCAAGGACATAAAAGGTATAAGAAGTTTTCTTGGTCATGCCGGTTTTTATAGGAGGTTCATTAAGGACTTTTCTAAAATCTCTAGGCCTCTGACTAATTTATTGCAAAAAGATATTCCTTTTGTCTTTGATGATGATTGTGTAGAAGCATTTGAAACACTTAAGAAAGCTTTGATCACTGCACCTATTGTTCAGCCACCTGATTGGAACTTACCTTTTGAAATTATGTGCGATGCTAGTGATTATGCTGTAGGTGCTGTTTTAGGGCAAAGAGTCGATAAGAAATTGAATGTTATCCAGTATGCTAGTAAGACTCTTGATACTGCCCAAAGAAATTATGCTACTACTGAAAAAGAGTTCTTAGCAGTTGTGTTTGCATGTGATAAGTTTAGACCTTATATTGTTGATTCCAAAGTTACTATTCACACTGATCATGCTGCTATTAAATATCTCATGGAAAAGAAAGATGCTAAGCCTAGACTCATTAGATGGGTTCTCTTGCTCCAAGAATTTGACTTGCATATTATTGATAGAAAGGGAGCTGAGAACCCAGTTGCAGATAACTTGTCTAGGTTAGAGAATGTTCTTGATGACCCACTGCCTATTAATGATAGTTTTCCTGATGAACAATTAGCGGTTGTCAATGCTTCTCGTACTGCTCCTTGGTATGCTGATTATGCTAATTACATTGTTGCTAAATATATACCGCCTAGTTTCACATACCAGCAAAAGAAAAAGTTCTTTTATGATTTAAGACATTACTTCTGGGATGATCCGCACCTTTATAAAGAAGGAGTAGATGGTATTATTAGACGTTGTGTGCCTGAGCATGAACAGGAACAAATCCTACGCAAGTGTCACTCTGAATCTTATGGAGGACACCACGCGGGAGATAGAACTGCACACAAGGTACTACAATCTGGTTTTTATTGGCCTACTCTCTTCAAAGATGCTCGTAAGTTTGTCTTATCTTGTGATGAATGTCAAAGAATAGGTAACATTAGCAGACGTCAAGAAATGCCTATGAATTACTCTCTTGTTATTGAACCGTTTGATGTTTGGGGCTTTGATTATATGGGACCTTTTCCTGCCTCCAATGGTTATACACATATTTTAGTTGCTGTTGATTACGTTACTAAGTGGGTAGAAGCTATTCCAACTAGTAGTGCTGATCATAACACTTCTATTAAAATGCTTAAAGAAGTTATTTTTCCGAGGTTTGGAGTCCCTAGATATCTTATGACTGATGGTGGTTCACACTTTATTCATGGTGCTTTCCGTAAGATGCTTGCTAAGTATGATGTCAATCATAGAATCGCATCTCCTTATCACCCGCAGTCTAGTGGTCAAGTAGAGTTGAGCAATAGAGAGCTCAAATTAATTTTGCAAAAGACTGTGAATAGATCTAGAAAGAATTGGTCCAAAAAACTTGATGATGCATTATGGGCCTATAGAACTGCATACAAAAATCCTATGGGTATGTCTCCATATAAGATGGTTTATGGAAAAGCATGTCATTTACCTCTTGAACTTGAACATAAAGCATATTGGGCTATTAAAGAGCTCAATTATGACTTCAAACTTGCCGGTGAGAAGAGGTTGTTTGATATTAGCTCACTTGATGAATGGAGAACCCAGGAATATGAGAATGCCAAGCTCTTCAAAGAAAAAGTCAAACGCTGGCATGATAAGAGGATACAAAAGCGTGAGTTTAACGTAGGAGATTACGTGTTATTATTCAACTCTCGTTTAAGATTTTTTGCAGGAAAACTTATCTTAAAATGGGAAGGTCCCTACGTTATCGAGGAGGTCTATCATTCCGGTGCTATAAAAATTAACAACTTCGAAGGCACAAATCCGAGGGTGGTTAATGGTCAAAGAATTAAGCATTATATTTCAGGTAATCCTATCAATGTTGAAACTAATATTATTGAAACCATAACCCCAGAGGAATATATAAGAGACACTTTCCAGAATGTTCCAGACTCCGAAAAGGCATAGGTACGTGGTACGGTAAGTATACCGACTCCAAAACAACTCTAAAGGCAATTTTTATCAGTTTTGGATTATTTTAAGAATTTTAGGAAGAAAGAAGTAGTCCGAAAGGGACACGAGGCTCCCACGAGAGAGGAGGGCGCGCCCCCCTGTAGGGCGCGCCCCCCTGTCTCGTGGGCGCCTCATGTGCCTCCCAGACTCCATTTTCTTGTATGTTATGTATTTTGGTCGGTAAAAATTCATTATATATACTCTCGAAGGTTTTGACCACCGTATCACGCAAATATCCTCTGTTTTCGTTTCGAGTTGTTCCTGTTGCAGATTTAGAGCACCATGACTTCTCCCTCCTACAACAACGAAGACAAGGATGCCTGGCTATTGAAGATAGAGTTGAAAAGAGAGGAACCAGAAGAGATTAACAAGGATGAAGGGATCAAGAAGGCCATGGAGGTTCAAGCTCCGGTGATGAAAGAAGAAGACGTCCCTCACCCTTTACCTAACCTTTTCACTCCAACAAAGATTGAAGCTTTCAAGATGATTGAGTTAGCCCGCATACAAAACAAGTATCTCACACAGGAGAATATTTTGTTGAAGGATCATATTGCTGGGCTCAAGGGCATTATCCGCAAGTTGGAGGAGCTTTTACGCTCAATGTGCGATTATCCACCATCATCATCACCACCTCCATCACCTCCGAAGAAATAATCACATGGGTATGGGCACTCCCCTTGGCAACCACCAAGCTTGGGGGAGGTTCCCCGGTATCGTATCACCATCACACTCCTATCTTTACCCGTTTATTTAGTTCGATCCTTTTAGTAGTATCTTGATCCAGTAGATTGAAGTTTTGTTATCAAATAGTTTGAGTTTTGCATTGTGATCTCTTTATGTAAGAGGGTCCGTGTGCTATCTATAATAAAGATTAGTGTTGAGTCAAGGGCTTTGCAATGTTGCTATGATCTTGAGAAAGTAGAAAGAACAAAAGAGTTCATATTGATCTTATGGATAGTGATAACTTCACACATAGAAAGTATGAGGCATAAAAATTGTTGAGAGTTGATGAACGTAGCCTTGGTCATCGTTGCAATTAATAGGAAGTGATAAGGAAAGAGGGGTTCACATATAGATATATTATCTTGGACATCTTTTATGATTGTGAAGCACTCATTAAGTATGACATGCTAAAAGAGTTGATGTTGGACAAGGAAGACAACGTAATGGTTTATGTTTTCCGACATCTCATTTAAAAGTATATTGTCATTGACCTTCCAAACATGTTGAGCTTGCCTTTCCCCCTCTTGCTAGCCAAAATTCCTTGCACCAAGTAGAGATACTACTTGTGCTTCCAATTATCCTCAAACCCAGTTTTGCCATGTGAGTCCACCATACCTACCTATGGATTGAGTAAGATCCTTCAAGTAAGTTGTCATCGGTGCAAGCAATAAAAATTGCTCTCTAAATTTTTATGACTTATTAGTGCAGAGAAAATAAGCTTTGTACGAACTTGTTGTGGAAGTAATAAAAGTGATGGATTGCATAATAAAGGTCCACATACAAGGGGCAATATAAAGTGACGTTCTTTTGCATTAAGATTTCGTGCATCAACCCTAAATGCGCATGACAACCTCTGCTTCCCTCTGCGAAGGGCCTATCTTTTACTTTATGTTTTTACTTTATGCTTGAGTCAAGGTGATCCTCACCTTCCCACTTTTTCATTTTATCCTTTGGCAAGCTCCTCGTGTTTGAAAGATCATGATACATTTATCCAATTGGATGTAAGTTGGCATAGGCTATTATTGTTGACATCACCTAAAGGTGAATACGTTGGGAGGCAACACAATAAGCCCCTATCTTTCTCAGTGTCCGGCTGAAACTCTATAACCACAAGTATTGAGTGAGTGTTAACAATTATAGGAGACTACGAGATAGTTGAGTATGTGAGCTTGCTGAAAAGCTCTATTATTGACTCTTTCTGATGTTACGATAAATTGCAATTGCTTCAATGACTGAGATTATAGTTTGTTAGTTCCCAATGAAGTTTATGAACCATACTTGACATTGTGAATTGCTTATTACTTGAGCATAAGAAATCATATGACAAAATCTATATATGTTGCTGTTATTAGAATGATCATGATGCCCTCATGTCCGTATTTTATTTTTATCGACACCTCTATCTCTAAACATGTGGACATATTTCTCGATCTCGGTTTCCGCTTGAGGACAAGCGAGGTCTAAGCTTGGGGGAGTTGATACGTCCATTTTGCATCATGCTTTTATATCAATATTTATTGCATTATGGGCTGTCATTACACTTTATATCTCAATATTTATGGCTATTCTCTCTTATTTTACAAGGTTTACCATGAAGAGAGGGAATGCCGGCAGCTGGAATTCTGGGTGGAAAAGGAGCAAACGTTGGAAACCTATTCTGCACAACTCCAAAAGTCTTAAAACTCCACGAAACAACTTTTTGGATTTATTAAGAATTTATGAGCGAAAGAAATAGGCCAGGGGGCCCACACCCTGTCCAGGAGACAGGGGGCGCCCCCCCCCTATAGGGCGCACCCCCTATCTCCTGGGCCCCCTGGTGGGCCTCCGGAGTCCATCTTCTGCTATATCATCACTTTCACCCTGGAAAAAATCATGGGCAAGCTTACGGGACGAAACTCCGCCGCCACGAGGCGGAACCTTGGCGGAATCAATCTAGGGCTCTGGCGGAGCTGTTCTGACGGGGACACTTCCCTCCGAGAGGGGGAAATCATCACCAACGTCATCACCAACGATCCTCTCATCGGGAGGGGGTCAATCTCCATCAACATCTTCACCAGCACCATCTCCTCTCAAACCCTAGTTCATCTCTTGTATCCAATCTTGTATCCAAAACCACAAATTGGTACCTGTGGGTTGCTAGTAGTGTTGATTACTCCTTGTAGTTGATACTTATTGGTTTACTTGGTGGAAGATCATATGTTCAGATCCTTAATGCATATTATTACACCTCTGATTATGAACATGATTATGCTTTGTGAGTAGTTACTTTAGTTCCTGAGGACATGGGTGAAGTCTTGCTATTAGTAGTCATGTGAATTTGGTATTCATTCGATATTTTGATGAGATGTACGTTGTCTTTCCTCTAGTGGTGTTATGTGAACGTCGACTACATGACACTTCACCATTATTTGGGCCTAGAGGAAGGCATAGGGAAATAATAAGTAGATGATGGGTTGCTAGAGTGACAGAAGCTTAAACCCTAGTTTATGCATTGCTTCGTTAGGGCCCATATGTTTAATGTTGTGGTTAGGTTTACCTTAATACTCCTTTTTGTAGTTGCGGACGCTTGCAATAGGGGTTAATCATCAGTGGGATGCTTGTCCAAGTTAGGGAAGTACCCAAGTGTCGGTCCACCGACATATCAAATTATCAAAGTACCGAACGCAAATCATATGAGCGTGATGAAAACTAGCTTGACGATAATTCCCAATATGTCCTCGGGAGCTCCTTTATTATTATTAGAATTTGTCCAGGCTTATCCTTTGCTACATAAAGGATTGGGCCACCTTGCTGCACCTTATTTACTCTGTTTATTTGTTACTCGTTACTATTTATCTTATCACAAAACTATTTATCACCTACTATTTCAGTGCTTGCAGAGAAAACCTTACTAAAAACCGCTTATCATTTCCTTATGCTCCTCGTTGGGTTCGACACTCTTGCTTATTGAAAGGACTACGATAGATCCCCTACACTTGTGGGTCATCATAGTCCTAGTAGGAATCCTCTCTTGGGGCACGCCCTAGGGGCCGGCCGGCCTCCCCCTTGCTCCTTTATATATGGGGGCAGGGGGGCACCCTAGAACACACAAGTTTCTCTTAACCTTGTGCGGTGCCCCCTTCCACAGTTACACACCTTGATCATACCATCATAGTGCTTACGCAAAGCCCTGTGCCGGGAGCATCATCATCATCGTCGCCACGCCATCGTGCTGACGGAACTCACCCTCGTCCTCAACTGGATCAAGAGCACGAGGGACATCATTGAGATGAATGTGTGCTGAACACAGAGGTGACGTACATTCGGTACTTGATCGGTTGGATCGTGAAGAAGTTCGACTACATTAACTGCATTATTGAAACGCTTCCGCTTTCGGTCTACAAGGGTATGTGGACACACTCTCCCCTCTCGTTGCTATGCATCACCTAGATAGATCTTGTGTGATCGCAGGATATTTTTTGAAATTACCGCGTTCCCCAACACATATCACAACTTCTAAACTTGGAGGTTCACTTTTGCTCCAGCCTTCATCAACAAGTTATCCAAAACTTCTGCTCCAGCCTTCATCAACAAGTTATCCATAACTGCAACCAATAATACAATTGAGTGGTTCGTATGAACAGTACACTCGTAAATAAGTTTATGCTTTTTTTCATTTTGAAATCGCATCAATTATTAAGAAGTAGGCTTCACTGTCAACAAGTATTCCATATAGACAAATGAAAGCGGATGGTTGGCAATGAATAGTACAAAATCTCATATACATCAACATACTTTGTTGGACGAAATTACAAAGTAGATGGTTGGCAATGAATAGTACCAAGCAAGCTGATAGAAATATGATTCATCAATGGCAGGTTGACAATACTATAGTTCAGCAATTAGGCTACGTATTCATCAATAGTTCAACACAAGAATGATTTCTCCAACTAGACTGACATTAGATGCAATAATAAAGGCACTATAGTCTATAGGTGTTTAAAAAATTTAGATGGGGAAAAAAGATGAACACAAGATCGAAACAGAGGACTTACGTTGTAGGCTTGCGGCCTTGCAGAATCGCCTTGTGGCTGTGGGCGTAGATCCGCAGTTCCACGGGATTGTGGCACGACTAGCGTTGTCGTCTAGGGTCCGTCTCCAGCGAGCCGGCTAGAGTTCGGAGCTCCTCGTCCCCGCCTCCCCATCCCGATGATTGACTCGCCATCCAGCGGGCGTTGCAGTATAAAAGGACGGGGCTCAGCGTCAGGAATGCTAAGAGTAGCCTAGGAAGGTGAAGTATCGGCCAATAAACTCCAGTGGGAAGCAAGGAGCGGAGGAGGCTGTGAAAGTAATTGCAGGGGTCAACCGGCGGTGGCTCGCTCGCTGCTTCGGTATCGCTACCTCACGCATGCGGCTGCGGCTGCAGGGGATTAGGGATAACATATGGGCCGGCCGGCTGAGCCTGTATTTTAGTCGGTGTTTGGTCAGTTCGGTTAATCGAGAACTAAACCCGAAATTACCGAACTAATTTCTGTTTTCTAAATATGCAAATTGATCGTACTACCGAATCTTTTGGTTTCGGTGTATTCGGCTTCGGTACCGGTTATTTCGGTTCGGTACATCAGTTTTCGGGTTATATGCCTAGCCCTACTTGCAGGTCTGTTAACCGTCGAAGAAGTGTCCGGGTTCCAAGGCGGTGTTCTAAAAGAACTGTCGAAAGTGCACGAGCAGGCCCGGAAAGCCATGAAGAGTATGTCAAAGCCCTATGGCCATCCGATGCCCCTCCCGAAAGTATGGAGGGGTTGGCGGACCCGTTCAAGGGTGCGCGGCATTGCTTCGAGTTATGGAAGACGACCGCATGTTGGGAAGGTGCGCGAGAGGCATGGGCCATGGTGAAGACGCGCTACACAGGACTCTATCCGAATCATATGGCCCGAATTGCCCCTCAGGGACTAGATGGAAAAGAAATTCCTGTAAGTTTGGTATATGACCAAGTGATGATTGCGGCGAAATATTCGCAAGAAGACTACAAGCTATATAGTCTTATAGATGATGTAGGAAAAGAGTAGGCGTTTGATTCTATGTAACAACTTACTTTATCATCAAACTTTTATCTCTGGCCGAATTCATAGAAATTTGTCATCGCAGGCCTTCAACTTTAACCTCCTAACCAAGAAGTTGGAGTGTTTCCGGATACTATATGAAATATTTAGTATGTCCGGAAACCAGGCAATCCGGTTGTATTGCTCAAATAGACAAAATGTGTTCGGGGAGTTATGTTATATTACTGCTTAACGCAAGAAACATCTTCCAAGGAAAATAGTTCTGTTAGGGATTCCTTTCCTTGGGTCAACATGCGTAAGTATGCATGCCTGGGCTTGTATTGAAATTACGGACAACCTACTCCATATTTGTTGCAGATGCAAAACAGTTTGTCGTTGTTTGCCAACCAATTATTCCCTTAAGAATGCTAGCTTTTGGCTTCACCCATCTGAGGTACAGGTCCAGATAACCTGGTTGTAACAATCATAGATGTACTCCCTTTACACCCTAGCCAAACAATCAGGAACGTAGGGTATAAGCACAGGAGCGAGGCAACCCAGCTTGGCAAAAACTTAAGTCATAGAGGTGCATATAATGGCAAAAGATGTATGAAATAGTCGACATGGACAATGTAAGTTGTAAGCTTTTAATAATAAGCTTCATTAGAGAAGCCCCCAAGTATAGTGGGGTGTATACATTTAAAGATGTGTACCCCTTATAGTGTTGTAGATCTGAACACTCCCTGCGATATAAAAAGGAAAAACAAAAAGGGAGAGGAGGAGGGAAAATCCTAGTCAAAGTAAAATATAAAGAGGCTGAACTATGCGTAAAATCTTCGGAGCCGCGCGGCATTCCATGGGTTCGGCTCAAGGCGATTATCCACGGCATTGCGAAGGCGATAGGCTCCTCCTGTAACGACTTCATCTATGATGAAGGGGCCCTCCCATTTTGGTTTGAGCTTGTCCTATTTCTTTTCCGGGAGGCGTAAAACAAGTTCTTTGACATTGTATATCTTAGCCCGCAATTCCATGCTTTGGTATCACCTGGCCTGTTGTTGATAGAATGCAGAACGAGCCTTCGCAACATCGCGCTCCTCTTCAAGTCCATCTAGGTCATCCTACCGATCTAGTTCGACTTCTCGCTCTTCGTACATGCACACTCTAGGCGAGTCTTGAATAATATCGCAGGGCAATACAGCCTCTGCGTTGTACACCATAAACAAAGGTGTGTATCTGGTCGTTTGATTGGGCATGGTCCGCAGCCCCCAGAGTACGGAATCAAGTTCCTCAAACCAGTGCTTATCAGATTCTCGTAAGGAGCGCACCAGTCTGGGCTTAATGCCACTCATGATCAGACCATTGGCCCATTCAACTTGGTCGTTTGTTTGAGGATGGTATACAGATGTGTAGTCGAGTTTAATGCCCAACTTAGCACACCAGGTTTTCACCTCATCAGTTGTAAAGTTGGAGCCATTATCAGTGATGATACTGCGTGGGACACTGCAATGATGCACCATGCTGGATATAAAATCAATCACTGGCCCTGCTTCATCTGTTTTTACTGGTTTGGCTTCTATCCATTTAGTGAATTTATCGACCATCACCAGTAAATATTTATTTTTATGGCTTCCCCCTTTAAGGGGACCGACCATATCAAGCCCCCAGGCCGCGAAGGGCCAGGTAATGGGGATTGTTCTTAAGGCAGTAGGAGGCATATGACTTTGGTTGGCAAAAAGTTGACAACACACACAACGTTGGACAAGGGCTTGTGCATTTGCCTGGGCCATTGGCCAGAAAAAACCTATCCTGAAAGCTTTGCTTACGAGGGCCCGAGCTGTGGCATGATGACCGCCCAAACGAGCATGTATTTCTGCCAGGAGTTGTCGTCCCTCTTCTTCAGAGATGCACCTTTGGAAGACTCTGGTAGTGCTTGTACAGTTCACCCTTGTGCACTTTGAAGGCTTTAGAGCGCCGAACTATGCAGCGAGCTTCATTCTAATCGCCGGGAAGCTCCTACCTATTAAGGTTGGCCAGGAAGGGTTCGGTCCATGGAGCAATAACAACCATGATCTCATGAGAAGAGGGTGTTATTTCTATATCCGATCCCCCGACGATATCTGTCTTGTGTTCGGCTGCTGGGGGTGTGACCAGGTCCGTATTAGATTCTCTGCTCTCACCCTGCCATACTACGGATGGCTTGAAAAGCCTTTCCACAAAGGTGTTAGGTGGGACAGGGTTGCGCTTAGCACCCATGCGAGCGAGGATGTCGGTTGCCTAGTTATTGTCTCGAGTGACATGATGGAATTCAAGTCCCGCGAACCAAGCTGATATTTTTAATACGGTGTTTCGGTTTGCCACCATTTTTGGGTCCTTTGCATCGAACTCTCCATTGACCTAGAATATTGCAAGGTTTGAATCACCGCGCACCTTGAGGCGTTGTATACCCATGGAGACAGCCATGCGAAGACCGTGTAGGAGTGCCTCGTATTCGGCTGCATTGTTGGAGTTCGTATACATGATTTGTAACACGTAGCGGACTGTGTCCCCGGTGGAGGACGTCAAGATGACGTCGGCCCCCAGTCTGGCTAACATTTTGGAACCGTCAAAGTACATAGTCCAGTTGGAGTATGTACTATACTCTTTAGGGAGTTCGGCTTCCGTCCATTCAGCGATAAAGTCAGCTAGAACCTAAGATTAATAGCTCGGCGTGGCTTGTATACTATTTTGAATGGTAGAAGTTCGATGGCCATTTGGCTATGCGGCCAGTGGCATCCCTGTTGTTAATAATGTCGTTAAGTGGTACTTCCAATACCACTGTGATTGAACACTCCTGAAAATAGTGTCATAGTTTTTGGGATGCCATGAAGACCGTATAGGCTATGTTTTGGTAGTGGGGGTATTAGGATTTGCATGGTGTAAGGACCTCTGATACATAATACATTGGTTTTTGGGTGGGGAATTTTTGTCCCTCTTCCCCTCGTTCGATGATGAGTATGACACTGACTACCTGGTTGGTTGCTGAGATATACAACAACATAGGCTCGCCCACGCCTGGGGCGGCTAGGATTGGGTTGCTTGCGAGTACTGCCTTAATTTCTTCCAATCCGGCTATGGCAGCATCCGTCCATTCAAAGCTATCAGTGCGTCTTCGTAGCTTGTAGAGTGGTAATGATTTTTCTCCTAATCTGGAGATGAAGCGGCGTAAGGCCGCGATGCACCCTGCTAGCTTTTGGACATGCTTTAGCTTGGTTGGTATAGCCAATTGTGACAATGCTCATATCTTAGTTGGGTTTGCTTCAATTCCTCTATGGGAAACAATGAACCCCAGCAATTTTCCGGCTGGAACGCCGAAGATGCACTTCTCCAGATTGAGCCGTATATCGTATGTCCAGAGGTTGTCGAAGGTGAGGCGAAGATTGTCTACTAGTGTTTCGACGTGTTTTGTCTTGATGACCAAGTCGTCCACATATGCTTTGACTTTTTTACCGATTTGTTTTTCCAAGCATGTTTGAATCATAAAAATGTAAGTGGCGCCAGCGTTTTTGAGTCCGAAGGGCATGGTGTTGAAGCATAAAGGGTCGTACAGGGTGATGAACACTATTGCAGCCTGATCCAATTCCTTCATTTTAATCTTATGGTTACCTACGTCCACAATTAAGGCAATGATGCTTGATTGTCGGTGTACTAGAGTAGGGGTACCCTAGTATCCCGAACTTGTGCACGCGCAGTTGCAGCGCCCCGCGGCAAGGCTTGCCGGGTGACTGCCAAGGTCCTCCGTGGTTCCTTTGGAGCCATTCAAGAACAAAGTATTCAAGCCAAGGAGACAAGGCCCCGGCAAGAGGAGCTTGCCGGGAAGGCCAACCAAGGCATCTCAAGGAACTTGCCGCGACGCGCCACGCGTCCCGGCAAGGTCCGGTGAGCGACAAGCTTCCGGACGCGACAAGATAACGACCACGGCAAGGCGCTTGCCACGGCAAGCGGCCACTCTGTGTCGTCGCTCCAGCGCATCCACCAACGTGTCGCCCTGGGGCCTTTCCAGGCGCGCGTGGCGGGAGGCTGTGCAGCCAGCGGCGCGCGGTGGCACGCGATGCTGACAAGATTGCCATCGTGGCGAGCGGTGGCGCCCCTGACGGTCCCTTTTTGCACTGTTTGGGCGACGTGGACGGGCATTTAATGCCCTTGTCCCCTCCGTCAGGGTTAGGTAGGGTGCACTGTGCAGGTAGCTATACCAACCACCCCTCTTTTTCCATTTTTACCCTTGTTTACGTTGCCACCTGTCGGTGACCCCTTGAGCATATAAAAGGAGGCCCATGCGCAACGTAGAGAAGGTTCGGTTCAGTTCGAAGCCAGAAACACACTCACGCTCGGTCTCGTTAGCAGCTCGAGTGTACTGTAGCACTCAGCGCTCCCGAGCAAGAACTCAATACAATCAGACAAGCAGCGGTAGGAGTATTATCTCTCCGGAGAGCTCCGAAGCTGGGTAAAACTGCGTGTGTGTCTCGCCTCGATCTGCTCTTCGTGCGATCTCTGCCCCCCCCCGCCGAACCGAAAGGGGCTCGGTCCGCCGGTCCCATAGGTGTTCGTGGATCAGTTTCCCCGACATTGATGCTAGATTAAGTTTCGAGGTGTGTGAAACAAGAGACTCAATTAAAAATCTCTAGCCCCAAACTAAACTTCGTCAATACGCGTGCCCCCTAAAAGATCATCCATCTTCATCACCCTCTTGTGTATGTGACGGTTCACTATTCTAAACTATGATGAAGCCCACGGAATTGTTAGCAGATCATCGACAGCCAGAGCTGATCGATTGTCAGAACCTTGTAAAAAGCTACACCATGTCGTCGATGAATTGAACCGAACCAACACTAAAGGGAAGCATAGCAAGAACATCAACCCTCACAATCACATGTGATCTAGATCGCAACCTACACCTACTCATATAACTTCTCATGATGCCACTGTTGGGAAACGTAGTAGAAAACAAAAAACGCACATATGATCACCCAAGATCAATATGAAGATGCATAACAGGTTGGGATCATGATCATTACTGTCATCGAGTTGCGGTGGAACAAGAACATGTCGGTGTAGATCGTACTTGGATTCCCTCGAGCCGTCGATGAACAACCCCTCATATAGCCCATGAATAGTCCCTTGAACCGAAGACCAAAAGCACGACATATCTACTTGGTTGCAAGCGTGCAACCTACACGATCCGGCAACGCTTCTTCGTCTAGAGTTAATCCTCGCCAAAGAATTAGAGGGAGGAGATTGGAACCACACCGGGCTTCTAATTATGAGGACAAGAGGATTAGTCTAGCTCTAATTAGTTAACTAGGACCAATTATAAGTAGAACTAGAGGAGGCTCCAAAACTTGTATCCTCAAAAGAGCAAAATCCCCTAGTATATATAGGTTGGAGGGAGAGGGAGGGCTGCCACCGAGGGGGAAGGAGTTCCCATTGGTGCGCCAGCCTAGGGGAGGAGGAGTCTGACTCCTCCCCCTCACCAATTCAGCCTCCTTCCTTAGGGAAGGAAACACTTTCCCACCTGGGCCTTTTTGGCCCAAGTTGCCTTCCACCACTTGGCCTTTTTAGACCCATTGACATTAAAATAATATAAAATAGTTCTAATTTTTTAAACCATTATATATATGTATAATTTAACATCCTGGAAATTTTTTCCACCTATATATATTTATCGGTAATACCCGGTATTACCCGATATTCACCGAAATGCTTCCAGATACTCTCGGAAGTATTCCGAATATCCATGAAACCGTTCCAGAAATATATTATCATGACTCCCGTCCTACTAACACTCATAAGATCATTGTTGTCTTAAGCTTGTGACCCCATAGGTTCGGTAACTCATAGACATGAACGAAACCGTTCGTTCAATGACCGACAGTGGGACCGTGGGCGTCCGTATCATTCCCTATGAGTACACGAATGATATTTGAGTGAACCTTAGGTTATCATGTGATGTTCCCTTTGCTTCGCGATACTTCACAAAACCCAGGATGTATCAGTATCCTCCTGAGTCATCACCATGCTCACTATACCAAAATCCTCGCTTCCAGTTTTGTTCTTCTTTCTCTTTATTGTGTTCCGGCATCCCCGTGACAAAGGCACCTGTGTCTGGCCCAACGATGATTGATGCCATCACACCAAGAGGGCCCTAAGAATATATCTCCATCGTCCGAGGAGCAAATCCCACTCTCGAGCTATCTTGCCACTTGTCAAACTTTCCGATGAACCTATAAGTTGTCATTGTGATCATCGTGTCACAGGTACGTTTGAGCAACCCCAAAGCCCACCATACGGTAATAAGTGACTGTGATACTCTCATGGTCCAAGGAGCAAAATCACGCGTTAACACTTTGAGTTATTACGACTGAGTGCGGACGATATTATCTCAATTCATAACAAACAAGTTTGGGTCGATTCAATATGATCGGTCTTCCAACGTCATAATCTCATTGTTTGTTTTAGGACTATCATTACACTTAATGATATTCTAAGATCCGGAAAACGTGATCACCAACAACACTTGAGCTAGTCTTAAAGGCGAGACTAGGAACCTTTATTTTATCCGTTTACCATTTCACATGTGCATATGATATTTCCACTGAATCACATATTCCAGGATCATAGCAGTTATTACATCAAATATGAACACTTGAGTATGAATATGGAAATATAATAATACAATATTATTGCCTCTAGGGCATATTTCCAATAAGAGGTGCAATTGCAGGCAATCGCGGAGGAGAACAACGTCAACTGCACCTCCTACGCGCCAATTGACGAGGACATGTACCTGGGGTAGGGTTTTAGGCCTGACCTAGACACCCTACCCAAGGACACTGACCTACAGTCAAAGGCATTCAAGGACCAACAGGGAATACCGACTAGATTCACCCCGAAGTGTGATTCACTCGACAGAAGACTCTGCTCAGATACCCCAATTCCAGTCGACCACGGCATAAGTCCCTCGACCATATGAAGAACCACTCGGTGTACAGAAGATATAAAGTCACCCCAGGATGGCAACGGTCAGGCGTTCACTCTGTAGTCTTAATGACCATTTATGGCAGGTGTTACCAGTAATGCCCTATCTTAACTCACATTGAACCCTGTGTAACGGAGGTTAGAGAGTGTCCTAGTGCACTCTATATAAGCGACCATCCTCCTATGGCACAAGGGTTTGCACCCCTTGTAACATTCACACATATCCAGTCGACACAGCCTCAAGGCACCGAGACATAGGGCTTTTACCTTCTCCGAGAGGGGCCTGAACTCGTAAACTTGCGTATACAACCTCGCCGTAGCTAGGACCTTGCCTCCTCATATGTACCCCCTATTATTACTATCAGACTTACTCCCACAACAGTTGGTTCCCACTGTGGGGCCGGCGTCTAAGCGACTTCCAGTGAGGTTGCAGATTTCGTTCTCCGACAACATGGTTTCCAGCGGTAGTTTGGCATTGGGCCACGAGATCCATATCGGTGCGCTCGTTCTCATCGCTGATGACTCCGCCTGGCTTCAAGGAGCTCCCCTCGACGTCGGCGCCTCCCCCTCCATGGGGCAACGCACTTCCGTGCGAGTGCTTGCGGTGTTCTTCTTTGACAGCCGCCGACCTAGTATCGGTCGGCCCTGGTGACATCATCGATCCCTGCCATTTGCGGTCGCAAGCGGTCCGGCCATTCGCGGCTCCAGCAGTGGGTGAAGCATGTGATGGCTCGCCAGTCGGCCACCCTCCAAGTCACGGTGATCGAGCCCGACGAATCCCTTTATGGTCTGTTTGATTTGCCGACTAGTCACTCAGATTCCCTCTCCGAGTGCGAGAGCAATGACCCAGCGACAGAAGTTCTCGTGGTACTTCCCTACACAGCCTGCCCGAATTCCGCCGCCACGGTGGCAGTGATGGCGGCACTGGCCCATCACAAGGGCATGAGGAGTACGTCCCCAAAGCCCTCACCATTGAGCAAAGGGAAGAGTTGGATCAACGCAACGTTCAGGCGCTCCATACCCCATTGTTTGGGAGACCCCCGAGGCTCAGGCCTTGGAGGCTGCGTGCTTGGCCACCTTGGCTCAGCGTACGTGTCTGGACAATCTGTAGAAGGCACTCGATGAGTGGGCTCGTCAGCGGATTCCCGAATCTAGTCGACGGGCCAGACGAATGTTTCTGACTGAAACTCAGGTATACCGAACACCGATTCAAAATGTTGCAGCAGCAGCACGCATAGCAGAGTCAATTCAGCCATCGCGTTCAGAAGCTGGTAGAGGTTTAGATCAGGTACGTGCATTGCTTAAGGATGTTGGGAACAAAATTCTGGCGTTTCCCAGTAGCGGAACATAATTCGTAGCAGGTCAGTGGTTGCAGACACAATTCAGTCGGACATAGTCCAAGGCAAGGTTGTCAGAATCGCGATTCTATTATACGATTCTATGACTTTACGATCTAAACTAACCTCTATGATTCTACGATTTTAGTTCATGGAATCTACGTTTCTATGATCCTGATAGTGAAGATTCTACGATTTGCGATCCTACCATCGGAACTCCGATCCGATTCAAAATCCCGATTCTGACAACCTTGGTCCAAGGTCACCCAGGCGTCAGGAAGATTATGGTTCCCGCTAGGACCAGTACCTGGAGCGGGGCCATAGACAGTTCAATCGTCAGGGTTCCCGTGATGACCATCGTCAAGTGCTTACGCCCCCTCCGAGGGGCGGATCATATGCGCCCTAGCGTTATGATGACAGGCACCCATATGGTGACGAGCGGAGAGCCCCAGTCGACCCAAGAGAGTCGGGATTTGATGCGAGATCACTGAGGGAGTCCTGGATTAGGGGGTATCCGGACAGCCGGACTATATACATCGTCCGGACTATTGAAGCGTGAAGATACAAGACTCAAGACTTCGGCCCGTGTCCGGATGGGACTCTCCTTTGCATGGAAGACAAGCTTGGCGATCCGGATATTGTGTTTCCTTCCTTGTAATCGACTCCATGTAAACCCTAGCCCTCTCCGGTGTCTATATAAACCGGAGAGGATGGTCCTTAGAAGGGCGATCACATTTACAATCATACCATCATAGGCTAGCTTCTAGGGTTTAGCCTCTACGATCTCGTGGTAGATCTACTCTTGTACTACTCATATCTTCAATATTAATCAAGCAGGAAGTAGGGTTTTACCTCCATCGAGAGGGCCCGAACCTGGGTAAACATTGTGTCCCTTGCTTCTTGTTACCATCAGCCTAAGACTCACAGATCGGGACCCCTACCCGAGATCCGCCGGTTTTGACACCGACATTGGTGCTTTCATTGAGAGTTCCTCTATATCGTCGCTTTGAGGCTTGATGGCATCTTCAATCACCAACAACGCGGTCCAGGGGGAGACTTTTCTCCCCGGACAGATCTTTATGTCCGGCGGCTTCGCACTGTGGGCCAATTCGCTTGGCCATCTGGAGCAGATCGACAGCTATGCCCCTGGCCACCAGATCAGGTTCGGAAACTTGAACTACACGGCGGATATTCGCAGAGACTTGATCTCCGACGGATTCGGGCCTGTGCCAGGAGCGTCGGACAGTCACGACGAGCATGGCCTAGACCTCCTGTCGGACAATGCTCGGGATATCATCCCTGCAGTAGCCCCGGATCTAAATCTGGAGCAGGTTGCATTGCCTAAGGACGGAGGGGTGGACCCCGCCCCGCGGGCCGCATACTCATCGGCGGTGGAGCCGAACACATGTCTCACCTCTATTGAGGCCTGTAACCTCCGGCCCCCAGACTCGTATCCGGTTGTTGATCCCGGTCCGCATACCCTCGAGCCAGCCAGGCCAGGTTGGGCTCCGGTAATGGAGTTTACCGCTGCGGACATCTTCCAGCACTCGCCCTTTGGCGACATGCTGAACTCATTAAAGTCTCACTCTCTGTCAGGAGGCTCTGGGCTGAACTATGTCCGGCCTCAGTGGGAAGCGGGCGACGAAGGAATTCGTTGCCCACCCATCACCCACTTCATTGCCACGATCGATGATTTAACCGACGTTCTTGACCTCGACTCCGAAGACATCGACGGTATGGACGACGATGCAGGATAAGCTTCAGAATCTCTGGGGCGCAGTACTACTACCTTGTCACACAATATATACATGGTGGATACGCCCAAGAAGGACGACGGCGATAATCTGGAAGATAAAACACCCGGGAAAAAGCCAAAACGGCGGCGCAGATGCCGCTCAAAGTCCAGCAACAGCAAAAATAGCGACAAGAGCGCAAGAAGGGTCAACATACCAGCAAACCCCGAAGGCAGTAACGACCACAGGGACCCAGCGATGGATCAGGACGAGCCAGGTCACGCCAAACCGAGTTCGGAGCAAATACCCGATCACAATGATCCAGAGGGACGAGCTCATGAAACCACCCCAGAACAGGAACACAGTCCGGACAACGATGCATTCACTATTCCGGACGAACGAGTGGAACGAGACAACCTCCACCGAAAGCTCATGGCCACGGCAGGAAGTCTAAAGAAGCAGAAATAACGGCTTAAAGCCGCACAGGAAAAGCTCAGTCGCAGATGGAATAAAGTGCTAGACACTGAAGAAAGATATGGCGACGATCGCAATACAACGGTCCGGTCTGAACAGAGTCTTGGACAGACTATGCAAAATTCATGGCACCCCGGAGAAACCTGCAAACCACACGCATAGAGAATGTTGGGTCTTCAAGCAGGCCGGCAAATTAAATGCCGAACACAAGGGGAGGAAAATACCAAGTGAAGATGACGACGAACCTCGCCAGCCGAACACTGGGGGACAGAAAAAATTCCCATCAGAGGTTAAAACAGTAAACATGATCCACGCGACTCACACATCCACCAGAAGGCACGAACGTGCGCTCAGAGACGCGCACGGTGTAGAACCCATCGTACCCTCATCTGACTTCTGGATGTCTCGTCCGATCAATTTTGATCACATGGATGGCCGAACTAGTATTCGGCATGGAGGATCAGAGGCCTTGGCGCTAGACCTAATAATCGACGGATACCGTCTAACCCGCGTCCTCATGGACGGCGGCAGTAGTCTCAATTTAATATATGAAGACACTGTCCGCACAATGGGGATAAACCCATCCAGAATTTGCCAAAGCAACACCACCTTTGAAGGGGTGATACCAGGCGTTGAAGCCCACGGCAGGGGCTCCGTCGTGTTGGAAGTAACATTCGGCTCCCCAGGTAACTCCAGAAGTGAAGAACTACTCTTCACCATCGCACCCTTCCAAAGCGGCTATCACGCATTGCTGGGAAGAGCAGCCTTCACCCGCTTCAATGCATTGCCGCACTATGGCTACCTTACACTCAAGATGCCCGGTCCATGTGGTGTCATCACCATTAGCGGAATCACAGAGCGCTCTTCACGCGCAGAGGAACACGCGACGGCCCTAGCGGCCGGACTGTAAGCGACTTCCCATATGAGAAAACATGACTGGTCATTAAGACCACAGACACGGTTAGACGAGTCTGGTAGCCCGGATAAAATTCAACCAGGGCACAGTATATGTAATCTCATAGCGAAAACCAGGGGCTATAAATATTTAATACAGCCCCACACTTGGCTCAACCCTATTGGCAGGCCAACAACTTTACCTTTTACTATCCATCGCATACTTATGTTGTACTCTCCTATGAGTTTTCCTTTTTCCACAGACAACATTCGCGCGATACCCTTCCAGGATACGGCACAATGGAGAAAAAGGCGCAGACGTGCAGCAGGGCCCCGTTCAACAGGTTTCTTTTCAGATTAAGCCCCTCTGTAAACCTTTTCTATTGCCTCTTGTTGTTTAAACCATCCCATGGGTTCCATACCCACAGAGGATACTGTCGTTATTGGCATTTCGCCACGACAGATTACTGCACGTACCTAGAAACACAGGGTTCATAATAAAGGGGCATTCTTGAGCCCATCTTCTGTTATAAAGCCCGAACACCTTCGGGAGTGTTCGGCGTCACGAGTTTGGCCTTATATGCATCAGCTCCGAATCATGTCTTTGGTCAAATGTTGGGTTTGCCGCCTTATGTTCCGTTATCGGCTAAGGCGGCTAAAGGAGAATTACTGCGATTGTACCCCGGTTATTCCGGATGAGCACCTCAGTAGAGAAAGACGAAAAGTGACTATCATGATGCAGCGAGAGACTGTTCAACCACTCGAAGACTCACCGGAATCTTTAGGATTCCTCCGCATTAACGAAGGGCTGTTTCCCGACCATGTACACACGCGCCCGTATTCGGATGCACGCGAAGGTACCAGGGGCTACATAGTAGCCCCACCATTAGACTCCCATGGCTAAGCGAAAGTGTTACAGCTATATAGTCCGGTTGCCTAGTTCGACGTGCAATCACCTCCTTAATGGACCAAGACATTGGATCAAGTGTGATTAAGCATATTTTTCACGAACACCCCCGCATTGTATGCGTGGGGGCTGAAGCCAATGAATGCTATCTTTCAGACTACTTATACATATAAAAATGGCCGTACAGGGGACACAATCATATTTTCAGGCAAAAACTATAAATATAGCGTCATAATCAAAATAAACATTGTTTTTTACAATGACTCTACTTATCACTCGAACAGGACATTCTTCGAGCACTGCGCCTCTATTAGGCGGGCACCTTCTATGACCTGCGCCAAGTAGTGCTCGGCGGGATATTGGCCGCCCGCCGGATCCTGGGTCACTACAATGGTGGCCTCCATATCCACCCAATAGGCTTTAACATGGGCAAGAGCCATCCATGCACCCTCTATGCACGCCGACCTCCTCATGGCGTCAATCCGAGACACGGCCCCAAGGAATTGTTGAACCAAACCGAAGTAGTTGTCCGACTTAGGCCCCTTCGGCCAAAGATGGTCTATTACAGACCGCATTGCAAGCCCGGACAGCCTGTGGAGCTCCACCACAGCAGCCACCTTCTCATTTAGTGGCAGCTGGCGAGTGGGAGCATTGAACTGCGACCAGAAAAGCTTCTCCACTTCTTTATCACCTTGACCATGGAAATACTTAGCATGGTCAGCTGTACTATTCTTCAAGTCCGCATATGCGTCTGCCGAACTCCAGTGCCAGCCAGGGGAGCATACTTTGGACCCAAAAACTTCGTCCATGGTAAGTAGGAGCCCCCAGCCATGATTTTGTCGGCCTGTTGGAGCTCCTCCCGCATACCCCAAATCTCGGTCCGCATCTCTTTGGTGGCATTAAGTGCCTTGTCCAGCTCGGCTGAACTAGCCTTATTCTCCTTTTCAAGGAGTACATACCAGTTGGCGGCATTTCTCAACTCCCCAGCCATTTTGGCTATCTTTTCCTCGTGTCGGCGATGAGCAGCCTATTCGGCTCTCAATTCTTCGTCCGCCTTTAGGGCAGCCGCATTGCTAGCCCGAGCTTGTTCCTTGGCCTGAGCAAGTTCTGCCCTCAGGGCCTCCACGGCAGCAGCACCATCTGCAGTACAAACACATGGCTTTAACATTATGCCACTCTCGCATTTTCCTATACAAACATAATAAGGGAAGCAGAGCACATACCCTGGGATTCTTCCAGCCGTTTATTCACTAGCGTGATATCGGCATCAATATATCCGATCTGCCTCCTTAGTTCGGCAACTTCAACAGACTGGTCGGCTGCCGGATCCTTAGATACTTGCGCACATGTACGGTGCAGCCATTACTATGTGATCCCCCGTTTGCCGCCTATGGCGGGCAACCAGAGTCTCAGGGGCTACTATCCATAGGGAGCACACCTAGCGCGTGCTTCACAACCAAAAAATAGTGCATTTTTCACTACATACCTCAAAGCCTTTGAGCAGGCTTGTAAATGCCTCATTCAAACCACTGGTAGCGGATGAAATCTTCATGAGCATCGTGCTCATTAAAGAGCGGTGCTCCTCCGAGAGCGCGACTCACTCCAGAAGGCCTGTCAGTACGTCCGACCGGACATCGAACTGTGTCAGACCCTTCTCATCGCCCCCCGTGGGAGCCAAACACTCCGGGTTCTGGGCAACTGACGTGTTCGCTTCCGGCTTTGGCAGATCCAGACTCCTCCATGATGACACCTCAGTGTCGCCCGCTTCATCAGGCGGAGAGATGGGTGGGGTCTCACTCTCCACCATCTCCGGAGGAAGATCCCCCAAAGACAAACTCTGTTGAGAAGAGCTGCTCGCCGGACTGCAAAAGACGAAGTCCCGGTTATGGATCTCAGAGAAACACCATACCTTCGAATTAATGAATAACTTACAGCTCGGTGGAGGGCTGGCCCATTGGCGGGCACGACGCGGTGAGGGTGCCCATCGTGGTAGAGCCCCCTGGTGATACCTTCTTCCCTTGCTTGGGCATCTCCGCCTCCAAGTCTTCGGAGGCGGCCCTTTTTCTCCCGCGCGGGGAGGAGGCTTTAGCTTCCCTTTCCCGACTATCCTCCTCAGGGGAGGTAACGATTCCCCCGTTTTGGATGTGTAGTGTGTGAAGTTCGGCTTCACCGCCCTTTCCTTCGCCTTTCCCTGAGGGGATTTTGCTGAGCGTCTAGCCAAGCATCTTGGCAACGGTCGGACCAGACGAGCCTTCAGGAAGTGGCGCCGGACACCTGATTCTCTCCGCCTTGTTGAGCCATTCCTGGCCACGGAGGGATTTTCAGAATAATAGTTATGAAAAATACAAATGAAGTGTCTGGCTTTAAGGTTACTTAGTTGGGCATCTAGGTGATTGTAGCTTAGGCCCGCATCCTCGGTGGTGTCCGGACACTTTACTTGTGGTACGAAGAATAATTTACACATCCCTTCGAGCTTCAGGCCGAAGAAGTGCTTAATAGTCCACGGACCCTCCGGATTAAACTCCCACATCCGGAGAGGCCGACGTTTGCACGGCAACATCCGTCGGATTAGCATCACTTGCATTATGCTGACAATATTTATGTCCCTCTCAATAAGCTCCCGGATGCGATTCTGCAGTTCTGGTACATCACCAGCGGACCCTCAATTCCGTCCTACGTCGGTCCAAGACGCCAACTGTGATGGAGGGCCCGAGCGGAACTCGGGGGCGGCTACCCACTTTGTGCCTCTGGGAGCTGTAACACAAAACCACCTCCGTTGCCATACATCGGATACTTCTGGGAAAGAACCCTCTGGCCATGGGGCATCAGCATTCCTGCTTATTATGGCACCTCCGCACTCCGCATGTCGCCCCTCGATCATCTTCGACTTCACATTGAAGGTCTTGAGCCATAAGCCGAAGTGTGGGTTGACATGGAGAAAGGCCTCGCACACAATAATGAACGATGAGATATGGAGGATAGCGTCTGGAGCCAGATCATGAAAATCTAACCCATAGTAGAACATGAGCCCCCTCACAAACGGGTCGAGGGTGAGGCCCAGGCCTCGGAGGAAGTGTGGGACAAACACAACGCTCTCGGTGGGCTCCGGCGTAAGGATAACTTGCCCTAGAGCAGGAAGCCTGTGCTGAATGTCGGCGGTCAGGTATCCGACCTCCCTAAGCTTCATAATGTCCTCCTCTTGGATCGAGGAGGCCACCCACCGGCCTTTGGCGTCGGATCCGGACATGTTGGAGGATCTGGGGTGTTGGAACTTGGGTCTTGGGTGTTAGAACTCGAGGTGCGAGAAGGAGCAAGGGAGGTGGAAAACAGGCATAGGCCTTGACCCCTTTATAAAAGGGATGAATATCAAGAGTCCTCAGCATGACCGCTTGGGACTTATCTAAAATACATGGAGTCATACCAACGGTCGCCATGGGGTCACACACGCCATTATTGATGAAAGATCCCGTAATAAGAGGAACACGATCTCTGCTTTGGTAGTACGTGCCAATAAAACCGCCTCACAATGCGAGTCAAGGTGAGGCGGGAAATGCCGGTTCGTGTTGGACCAGGCCACGATGCAAGAGCACGATGTACGAAGATTGCCAGCAGAACGGATTCGTGCTATGTTCCCTACAATGGTGTGTGAAGATCATTTTGCAGATCCGGACACAGTCTACGTGTTCGATAATTACTTTGGAGTATTCGGAGAAGGAACCCGCCTTGCAATGCCGAAGACAAGACTGCACGCCGGACTCATCGTCATTGAAGCCTGGTTCAGGGGCTGCTGAGGGAGTCCTGGATTAGGGGGTGTCCGGACAGCCGGACTATATACATCGTCCGGACTATTGAAGCGTGAAGATACAAGACTCAAGACTTTGGCCCGTGTCCGGATGGGACTCTCCTTTGCGTGGAGGACAAGCTTGGCGATCCGGATATTGTGTTTCCTTCCTTGTAACCGACTCCATGTAAACCCTAGCCCTCTCCGATGTCTATATAAACCGGAGCGGATGGTCCTTAGAAGGGAGATCACATTTACAATCATACCATCATAGGCTAGCTTCTAGGGTTTAGCCTTTACGATCTCGTGGTAGATCTACTCTTGTACTACTCATATCTTCAATATTAATCAAGCAGGAAGTAGGGTTTTACCTCCATCGAGAGGGCCCAAACCTGGGTAAACATTGTGTCCCTTGCTTCTTGTTACCATCAGCCTAAGACGCACAGATTGGGACCCCCTACCCGAGATCCGCCGGTTTTGACACCGACAATCACTACTTGTGCAAGGTCTGGTCGACAGAGGCCGAGCAAATCGAGAAGGGCAAGGAGGAGATCGTCTGACTAGGAACATAGCATTCATTTCTGGGCCCGAATGTTTTAGTATGGCCATTCGATCAGCTGAGATCCCTCCCAACTTCAGATTGGCAGCGGGCATGAGTAAGTTCACCGGAGAATCGAAGCCACACACCTGGCTGGAAGACTCCCAAGTGGCTATGCAGATCGGTGGTGGCAATGATGATGTATCTATGAAACACCTCCCCTTGATGCTTGAGGGGTCGGCTAGAGCTTGGTTCACACATTTAGCCCTTGGGAGTATTTATTGCTGGGATGATTTGGCTCGAGTGTTCATCAAAACATTCGAGGGCACTTGCAAGCGACCTGCTGGGCTGACTGAGTTGCAACACTATGTTCAGAAACCAAATGAGACTTTGCGAGATTTCATCGAGAGATGGACCACCCTTCATCATACGGTGGAAAATTTGTCAGATCACCAGGCGGTTTGCGCCTTCAAAGAGGGCGTCAAGTACAAAGAGCTTACCCTAAAATTTGGTCAGTCCAAAGATATGACTCTGACCAGAATGATGGAGATAGCCACTCGGTATGCCAATGGTGAAGAGGAAGAACGACTCCGCCACGGCAACAGGAAAATAGTCATCCAGGACTCCAGAGCAGGGAATTCCAGTCGGAAGTAGAAGCGTAAAGCTGAACCTATAGGTCCTGCTAAGGCCGCGGTCTTGAATGCAGGAGGTGGAAAGTTCAAAGGGAAACCAAAACCGCAATGGAAACCTAAGAAGGTGACAGATCAGTTAGGACAAGACGTCCTGGATTTGTCGTGTTACATACACACGAAGAAAGATGAGGACGGTAACCTGATTCAACCCAAGCATACCACTCGGCAATGCCGACTCCTGATTCAGAGCTTCCGAGAGAATCAGTCCAATGACAAAGAATCTGATAATGAAGATGAGAAAGAGGAAGAGGATGGTTACCCTCAGGTCAGTGCCACCTTGATGATTTTTGCTGATGTATAAAGCAAAAAGTCTACTCAAAGTCATTAACAGACAAGTGAATATGGTTGCTCCGGCAACTCCGATGTATTTGAATTGGTCAAAGACTACCATTACATTCGACCAGTCAGATCACCCGGTGCATGTTGCTACCCCTGGGTGGCAAGCGCTGGTGGTCGACTTAGTCGTTTGGGGCACCCGACTGACCAAGGTCCTTATAGATGGCGGAAGTGGGTTGAACATTCTATACGCTGAGACCTGCTACCTCTTGAGCTTGCATTGGTTTCCCCTAGAAGAGGAAATGGTGATGCAGCAAAGTAGCATAAGTATTTCCCTCAGTTTTGAGAACCAAGGTATCAATCCAGTAGGAGATGATGCACAAGTCACCGAATACCTGCACAAACAATCAAGAACTTGCAACCAACACGATAAAGGGGTTGTCAATCCCTTCACGATCACTCGCAAAAGTGAGATCTAATAGAGATAATAAAGTAAATATTTTTTGTATTTTTCATGTATAGATTGGAAAGTAAAGATTGCAAAATAGTAGATCGGAAACTAGCAAGATGTAAACGAGATTTAATAATATGGAAAAGAGACCCGGGGGCCATAGGTTTCACTAGTGGCTTCTCTCGAGATAGCATATATTACGGTGGGTGAACAAGTTAGTGCGGAGCAATTGATAGAAAAGTGCATAATTATGATGACATCTAAGGCAATGATCATGAACATAGGCATCATGTCTGTGTCAAGTAGACCGACTCCTGCCTGCATCTATTACTATTACTCCACACATCGACCGCTATCCAACATGCATCTAGAGTATTAAGTTCATAAAGAACAGAGTAACGCATTAAGCAAGATGACATGATGTAGAGGAATTAACTCAAGCAATATGATGAAAACCCCATCTTGTTATCCACGATGGCAACAATACAATACGTGCCTTGCTGCCCCTACTATCACTGGGAAAGGACACCGCAAGATTGAACCAAAGCTAAGCACTTCTCTCATGCCAAGAAAGATCAATCTAGTAGGCCAAACTAAACCGATAACTCGAAGAGACTTGCAAAGATATCAAATCATGCATATAAGAATTCAGAGAAGAACCAAATAATATTCATAGATAATCTTGATCATAAATCCACAATTCATCAAATCTCGGCAAACACACATCAAAAGATTATTATATCGAATAGATCTCCAAGAACATCGAGGAGAACATTGTATTGAGAATCAAAGTGAGAAAGAAGAAGCCATCTAGCTAATAACTATGGACCCGAAGGTCTATGGTAAACTACTCATGCTTCATCGGAGAGGGTAATGGTGTTAATGTAGAAGCCCTCCATGATCGAATCCCCCTCCGGAAGATCGCCGGAAAAGGCCCCAAGATGGGATCTCATGGATACAGAAGGTTGCGGCAGTGAAAAAGTGGTTTCGTGGCTCCCCATGATGTTTTTAGGGTATCAGAGTATATATAGGCGAAAGAACTAGGTCGGTGGAGCTACAAGGGTCCCACAAGGGTGGGGGCACGCCCTCCTGCCTCGTGGCCTCCTCATTACGTCTCCGACTTCATCTCCAAGTCTTCTGGTTTGCTTTCGGTCCAAGAAAGATCATCGTGAAGTTTTCATTCCATTTGGACTCCGTTTGGTATTCCTTTTCTGCAAAACTCTAAAATAGGCAAAAAACAGAAACTGGCACTGGGCCTTCGGTTAATAGGTTAGTCCCAAAAATAATATAAAAGAGCATATTAAAGCCCATTAAACATCCAAAACAGATAATATAATAGCATGGAACAATCAAAAATTATAGATACGTTGGAGACGTATCAAGCATCCCCAAGCTTAATTCATGCTCGTCCTTGAGTAGGTAAATGATAAAAACAGAATTTTTGATGTGGAATGCTACCTAACATATTTATCAATGTAATTTTATTTATTGTGGCATGAATGTTCAGATCCGACAGATTCAAGACAAAAGTTTAATATTGACATAAAAACAATAATACTTCAAGCATACTAACAAAGCAATCATGTCTTCTCAAAATAACATGGCCAAAGAAAGCTATCCCTACAAAATCATATAGTCTGGCTATGCTCTAGCTTCATCACAGAAAGTATTTAATCATGCACAACCCCAATGACAAGCCAAGCAATTGTTTCATACTTTTGATGTTCTCAAACTTTATCAATCTTCACACAATGCATGAGCATGAGCTATGGATATAGCACTATGGTGGAATAGAATATGGTGGTTGTGGAGAAGACAAAAAGGAGAAGATAGTCTCACATAAACTAGGCATATCAATGGGCTACGGAGATGCCCATCAATAATATCAATGTGAGTGAGTAGGGATTGCCATGCAACAGATGCACTAGAGCAATAAGTGTATGAAAGCTCAAAAAGAAACTAAGTGGGTGTGCATCCAACTTGCTTGCTCATGAAGACCTAGGGCACTTTTGAGGAAGCCCATCATTGGAATATACAAGCCAAGTTCTATAATGATAAATCCCCACTAGTATATGAAAGTGACAACATAGGAGACTCTCTATCATGAAGATCATGGTGCTACTTTGAAGCACACGTGTGGAAAAAGGATAGTAGCATTGCCCCTTCTCTCTTTTTCTCTCAATTTTTTATTTGGGCCTTTTCTATCCTTTTTATGGTTTATTTTTTTTCGTCCGGAGTCTCATCCCGACTTGTGGGGGAATCATAGTCTCCATCATCCTTTCCTCACTGGGACAATGCTCTAATAATGAAGATCATCACACTTTTATTTACTTACAACTCAAGAATTACAACTCGATACTTAGAACAAAAATATGACTCTATGTGAATGCCTCCGGCGGTGTACCGGGATGTGCAATGATTCAAGAGTGACATGTATGAAAAATTATGAATGGTGGCTTTGCCACAAATACAATGTCAACTACATGATCATGCAAAGCAATATGACAATGATGGAGTGTGTCATAATAAACGGAATGGTGGAAAGTTGCATGGCAATATATCTCGGAATGGCTATGGAAATGCCATAATAGGTAGGTATGGTGGCTGTTTTGAGGAAGGTATAAGGTGGGTGTATGGTACCGGTGAAAGTTGCACGACACTAGAGAGGCTAGCAATGGTGGAAGGGTGAGAGTGCGTATAATCCATGGACTCAACTTTAGTCATAAAGAACTCACATACTTATTGCAAAAATCTATTAGTTATCGAAATAAAGTACTATGTGCATGCTCCTAGGGGGATAGATTGGTAGGAAAAGACCATCACTCGTCCCCGACCGCCACTCATAAGGAAGACAATCAATAAATAAATCATGCTCCAACTTCATCACATAATGGTTCACCATACGCGCATATGCTACGGGAATCACAAACTTTAACACAAGTATCACTGAAATTCACAACTACTCTACTAGCATGACTCTAATATCACCATCTTCATATCTCAAAACAATCATAAAGAATCAAACTTCTCATAGTATTCAACGCACTTTATATGAAAGTTTTTATTATACCCATGTTGGATGCCCATCATATTAGGACTAATTTTATAACCAAAGCAAATTACCATGATGTTCTAAAAGACTCTCAAAATAATATAAGTGAAGCATGAGAGATCAACAATTTCTATAAAATAAAGCCACCGCCGTGCTCTAAAAAGACATAAGTGAAGCACTAGAGCAATATTGTCTAGCTCAAAAGATATAAGTGAAGCACATAGAGTATTCTAATAAATCACGATTCATGTGTGTCTCTCCCAAAAGGTGTGTACAGCAAGTATGATTGTGGTAAACTAAAAAACAAAGACTCAAATCATAAAATACGCTCCAAGCAAAACACATATCATGTGGTGAATAAAAATAGCCTCAAGTAAAGTTACTGATAGACGAAGATGAAAGAGGGGATGCCTTCCGGGGCATCCCCAAGCTTAGGATTTTTGTTGTCCTTCAATTTTACCTTGGGGTGCCTTGAGCATACCCGCGCTTATGCTCTTGCCACTCATTATTCCAAAACCATCAAATCCTTACCCAAAACTTGAAAACTTCACAACACAAAACTTCAACAGAAAATCTCATGAGCTTCGTTAGTATAAGAAAATAAATCACCACTTCAAGGTACTATACTGAACTCATTCTTTATTTATATAGGTGTTAAACCTACTGTATTTCCAACTTCTCTATGGTTCATACCCCCCCCCCCCGATACTACTCATAGATTCATCAAAATAAGCAAACAACACGCGGAAAACATAATCTGTCAAAAACAGAACAGTCTGTAGAAATATGTAACTTTCGAATACTTATGTAACTCCAAAAATTCTGAAATAAATTGGTGGACGTGAGGAATTTGTCTATTAATCTTCTTCAAAAAGAATGAACCTAAAAGAACTCTTCTGTAAAAAATGACAGCTATTCTCGTGACTTCGTGAGCACAAAAGTTTCTGTTTTTTACAGCAAGATCGCAAAGACTTCACCCAAGTCTTCCTAAAGGTTCTACTTTGCACGAACACTAATTAAAACATAAAACCACATCTAACAGAGGCTATATGAATTATTTATTACTAAACAAGAGCAAAAAGCAAAGAACAAAAATAAAATTGGGTTGCCTCCCAACAAGCGCTATCGTTTAACACCCCTAGCTAGGCATAAAAACAAGAATAGATCTAGGTATTGCCATCTTTGGTATGTAATACATAAGTGGCTCTCATAATAGATTCATAAGGCAATTTAATTTTCTTCCTAGGAAAGTGTTCCATGCCCTTCCTTAACGGAAATTGGAATCTAATGTTTCCTTCTTTCATATAAATAATTGCACCAATCATTCTAAGGAAAGGTCTACCAAGAATAATAGGACATGTAGGATTGCAATCTATATCAAGAACAATGAAATCTACGGGCACATAATTCCTTTTTGCAACAATAAGAACATCATTAATCCTTCCCATAGGTTTCTTAATGGTGGAATCCGCAAGATGCAAATTTAGAGAGCAATCATCAAATTCACGGAAACCTAGCACATCACACAGAGTTTTTGGAATCGTGGCAACACTAGCACCCAAATCACACAAAGCATAACATTCATAATCTTTAATCTTAATATTAATAGTAGGTTCCCACTCATCATAAAGTTTTCTAGGGATAGAGACTTCTAGTTCAAGATTTTCTTCAAAAGATTCCATCAAAGCATCAACGATATGTTTAGTAAAAGCTTTATTTTGATTGTAAGCATGAGGAGAATTTAACATGGATTGCAACAAGTAAATACAATCTATTAAAGAACAATTATCATAATTAAATTCCTTGAAATAAAAAATAGCGGGTTCATTGCTACTTAAAGTTTTGACCTCTTTAATCCCATTTTTATCAATTTTTGCATCTAGATCTAAAAACTCCAAATCATTGGGACGCCTTTTAACTAAAGTTGACTCATATATAGTCACATCTTTATCAAGATTCATATTGGAAAACAAATATTTAATAGGAGTCACATCAATCACTTTTAGATCTTCATCATTATTATCATGAAAACTAGAAGAACATGCTTTTACAAACCAATCTTTTTAGCACGCATCTTAGCGGTTCTTTCTTTGCACTCATCAATGGAAACTCTCATGCCTTTGAGAGACTCATTGATATCATGCTTAGGTGGAATAGATCTAAGTTTCAAAGAATCAACATCAAGAGAAATTCTATCCATGTTCCTAGCCAACTCATCAATCTTAAGCATTTTTTCTTCAATCAAAGCATTAAAATTCTTTTGTGAACTCACAAATACTTTAATAATATTCTTAAAATCAGAGGGAAACTTATTAAAATTTCCATAAGAGTTGTTGTGGGAATTACCATAATTATTAGAGGAATTACTAGCAAATGTCCTAGGATTAAAATTTTCTCTATACGCGTTGTTACCAAAATTGTTCCTACCAACAAAATTCACATCCATAGATTCATTATTATTCTCAATCAAAGTGGACAAAGACATATCATTAGGATCAGAAGAAACACTTTTATTAGCAAATAATTCCATAAGTTCATCCATCTTTCCACTCAAAACATTAACCTCTTCAATCGCATGAACTTTTTTACTAGTGGATCTTTCGGTATGCCATTGAGAATAATTAACCATAATATTATCTAGGAGCATAGTATCTTATCCTAAAGTGATTTCCATAAAAGTGCCTCCCGTGGCAGAATCTAAAAGATTTCTAGAAGTAAATTTCAATCCAGCATAAAAAAATTGTATAATCATCCACAAATTCAAACCATGTGTAGGGCAATTACGTATCATTAATTTCATCCTCTCCCAAGCTTGTGCAACATGCTCATGATCAAGTTGCTTAAAATTAATAATATCGTTCCTAAGGGAGATGATCTTAGAGTGAGGAAAATACTTAGAGATAAAAGCATCTTTGCACTTATTCCATGAATCAATACTATTTTTAGGAAAAGATGAGAAGCAAGTTTTAGCACGATCCCTAAGCGAAAATGGAAGTAGATTCAATTTAACAATATCATTATCCACATCTTTCTTATTTTGCATATCACACAAATCAACAAAGTTGTTTAGATGGGATGCAACATCTTCACTAGGAAGGCTAGAAAATTCATCTTTCATAACAAGATTCAACAAAGCGGCATTAATTTCACAAGATTCAGCATTGGTAGTAGGAGCAGTCGGAGTGCTAATAAAATCATTGTTGTTGATGTTGGAAAAGTCACACAATTTAGTATTATCTTGAGCCATCGTGAAAAGCAATCAATCCAACACACAAGCACACAAGAAGCAAGCGAGAAGAAAAGAACGGAAGAGGGGCGAAGAAAAGGCAAAGGTTTTCAAAAATCGTTTTAGAAGTGGGGGAGAGGAAAACGAGAGGCGAATGGAGAATAATGTAATGCAAGAGAGAAGAGTTTATGATGGGTACTTGGTATGGCTTGACTTGACGAAGATCTCCCCGGCAACGGTGCCGGAAATCCTTCTTGCTACCTCTTGAGCTTGCGTTGGTTTTCCCTTGAAGACGAAAGGGTGATGCAGCAAAGTAGCGTACGTATTTCCCTCAGTTTTGAGAACTAAGGTACCAATCCAGTAGGAGACGACACACAAGTCACTGAATACCTGCACAAACAATCAAGAACTTGCAACCAACGCGATAAAGGGGTTGTCAATCCCTTCACGGTCACTCGCAAAAGTGAGATCTAATAGAGATAATAAAGTAAATATTTTTGGTATTTTTGATGTATAGATTGGAAAGTAAAGATTGCAAAATAGTAGATCGGAAACTAGCAAGATGTAAACGAGATTTAATAATATGGAAAAGAGACCTGGGGTCCATAGGTGTCACTAGTGGCTTCTCTCGAGATAGCATATATTACGGTGGGTGAACAAATTACTGTAGAGCAATTGATAGAAAAGCGCATAATTATGATGACATCTAAGGCAATGATCATGAACATAGGCATCACGTCTATGTCAAGTAGATCGACTCCTGCCTGCATCTACTACTATTACTCCACACATCAACCGCTATGCAGCATGCATCTAGAGTATTAAGTTCATAAAGAACGGAGTAACGCATTAAGCAAGATGATATGATGTAGAGGAATTAACTCAAGCAATATGATGAAAACCCCATCTTGTTATCCTCGATGGCAACAATACAATACGTGCCTTGTTGCCCCTACTATCACTGGGAAAGGACACCGCAAGATTGAACCCACAGCTAAGCACTTCTCTCATGGCAAGAAAGATCAATCTAGTAGGCCAAACTAAACCAATAATTCGAAGAGACTTGCAAAGATATCAAATCATGCATATAAGAATTCAGAGAAGAACCAAATAATATTCAATCTTGATCATAAATCCACAATTCATTGGATCTCGGCAAACACACCGCAAAAGATTATTACATTGAGTAGATCTCCAAGAACATCGAGGAGAACTTTGTATTGAGAATCAAAGAGAGAGAAGAAGCCATCTAGATAATAACTATGGACCCGAATGCTTGTGGTAAACTACTCACGCATATGAAACAATGGCATGATCATAGTTACAAGAAATAAACAGAGAGCAGAAGAATGCCTTCAGAAGGGATGCAAGATTGCAGATGAATAGATAGCAGCCGTAGAGATGCATGAGTATCAGAAAACTGCAGATGTGAGTGATTTGCTGCAGTCCAAGAAGCTTGCTTCAGAATCTACATTTCAGTCGGCTGGAGAGACCAAGTCTGTTCATATCCACCCGGAAGACCCTAATGCAGCTCCGACTCACATATCAACGACACTCGACGGCAAATAGGAAGCCACGCTCATCCAGTTCCTCCGTGAGAACTGGGCCATCTTTGCATGGAAACCTTCTAACATGTCAGGTGTACCCAGGGGGCTGGTTGAGCACCGTTTGCGTGTTGACCCAAAAGAAAAACCAGTCAAAGAGCATCTTCAACGGTCCGCCGTTGAGGAGAGAAAGGAGATTGGCGAGGAGGTGGCTCGACTCTTGGCCGTTGAGTTCATCCGCGAGATTTACCACTCCGAGTGGCTCACCAACAACGTCATGCTCCCTAAGAAAGATGATTCACTTCGTATGTGTATTTACTTCAAGCATATCAATCGGGCATGCCCGAAAGATCATTTTCCTCTCCCCCGCATTGATTAGATAATTGACTCGATAGCGGGGTGCGAGCGTTTATCCTTCTTGGATGCATATTCCAGGTACCATCAGATCCGTCTGTATGGGCCTGACGAAATAAAAACAGCCTTCATCACCCCATTTGGGTGTTTTTGCTATGTTACCATGCCTTTTGGTCTGAATAATGCTGGAGCCACGTTCATGCGCATGATACAGAAGTGCCTGCTCTATCAAATCAGTCGGAACGTGGAAGCATACATGGATGATATCATGGTCAAGTCACGCAAGAGTTCCAACCTACTGACTGACCTCGATGAAACCTTTGCCAACCTGAGAAGATATGACATCAAGTTGAATCCATCCAAGTGCACATTAGGAGTTCCAGGGGAAATTACTCGGTTTTCTTGTTTCTGAATGAGGAATCAACGCGAACCCAAAAAATATTGGAGCAATCGTCCGAATGATACGCCCTGTGCGCGTGCATGATGTTCATAAGCTTACGGGTTGTTTGGCTGCTCTCAATTGATTCATTTCTTGCCTCGGTGAAAAGGCATTGCCTCTTTATCGACTGATGAAAAAGTCTGATACATTCGAGTGGACTCCTGAAGCTGAAGCAGCGTTTGTAGAGCTCAAAGTGCTGCTTTCCACCCAGCCGGTGCTTGCTACTCTAGTCAGCAAGGAGCCTCTGCTATTGTATATTGCAACCATTGGACATGTTGTCAGTACGGTGGTCACAGTCGAGCGGGAGGAAGAAGGTGAAAGTACAACTATCCCTGGGTGGTTTTGGTAATTCCTAACAACATATAGCTCATTGAGCTAATGCTATCTCAAGATAAATATTTTAGGAAATCTCAATGATTGGCATGGCATGGATGAGAAAAGTGGACCCCTCAAAATGCTAAGGACAAAAGGATTGGCTCAAGCTCAAAGCTCAAGACTCTACATTTACTATTTTAGTGATCCAAGATCACATTGAGTCTATAGGAAAAGCCAATACTATCAAGGAGGGACAAGGTGTTGCTTAATGAGGCTCTTGCTCAAAATGCTTAGTGATATGCTCCAAAGCCCTCAAATACTTTCTCACATCCACCTATGACCTAAACCAAAAGTCAAACTCGGCCCCACCGATTCTTTCTATCCGGCGCCACCGAGTTCAGATGTCATAGCCACTGCCACAAACCCTAGGCAAATTAGTCTCACCGATAGGGATCTCGGTCTCACCGAGATGGGATTGCAAACTCTCTGTTTCCCTTCGTAACGTTTTGGTCTCACCGAGATGAGCGATCGGTCCCACCGAGGTTGCAATGTAAACTCTCTGTTTCCCTTTCGTAACATTTCGGTCCCACCGAGATGAGCAAATCGGTCCCACCGAGTTTACCTGACCAACTCTCTGGTTAGCTTATTACCAAAATTGGTCTCACCCAGTTTGTGTAATTGGTCTCACCGAGATTATGTTATGCCCTAACCCTAACCATATCGGTCCTACCGAGTTGCATGTCGGTCCCAGCGAAAATCCTAACGGTCACTAGATTTGCTAAATCGGTCCGACCGAGTTTCTCAATTCGGTCCCACCAAGATTGGTAAGTTGTGTGTAATGGTTAGATTTTATGCGGAAGCTATAAATACCCCTCCACCCCCTCTTCATTCATGGAGAGAGCCATCAGAACATGCCTACACTTCCAACTTACATTTTCTGAGAGAGAACCACCTACACTTGTGTTGAGGTCAAGATATTCCAATCCTACCATATGAATCTTGATCTATAGCCTTCCCCAAGTTGCTTTCCACTCAAATCTTCTTTCCACCAAATCCATATCTTGTGAGAGAGAGTTGAGTGTTCGGGAGACTATCATTTGAAGCACAAGAGCAAGGAGTTCGTCATCAACACACCATTTGTTACTTCTTGGAGAGTGGTGTCTCCTAGATTGGCTAGGTGTCACTTGGGAGCCTCCAACAAGATTGTGGAGTTGAACCAAGGAGTTTGTATGGGCAAGGAGATCGCCTACTTCGTGAAGATCTACCCCTAGTGAGGCAAGTCCTTCGTGGGCAACGGCCATGGTGGGATAGACAAGGTTGCTTCTTCGTGGACCCTTCGTGGGTGGATCCCTCCGTGGACTCGCGCAGCCCTTACCCTTCGTGGGTTGAAATCTCCATCAACGTGGATGTACGATAGCACCACCTATCGGAACCATGGCTCAAAAATCTCCGTGTCTCCAATTGGGTTTGCCTCCTCAAACTCCTCCCCTTTACCTTCATATGCAATTGTGTTAAATTTCGCTGCTATACTCTAGAATTGCATGTGTAGGTTGATTGCTTGACTTTTGCTATGTTGCTAAAATCTGCCAAGAATTAAAATTGGAAAAAGGCTAGGTTTTTATTTGGTCAAGTAGTCTAATCACCCCCGTCTAGACATAGTTTCGATCCTACAAGTGGTATCAGAGCTTTGGTCTCCATTTGCTTTGATTTCCATAGCTTTTGGTAGTCATAGCCTTGGTTTCACAACCTAGGAGAGTATGGCGTCTACCGAGGGAAATTATCACCTTATAGGTCCTTATTTTGATGGTACTGATACGTCTCCAACGTATCTATAATTTTTGATTGCTCCATGCTACTTTACCTACTGTTTTGAACTATATTGGGCTTTATTTTCCACTTCCATATTATTTTTGGGACTAACCTATTAACCGGAGGCCCAGCCTAGAATTGCTATTTTTTGCCTATTTCAGTATTTCGAAGAAACAAAATATAAAACGGAGTGCAAACGGAATAAAACCTTCGGGAACGTGATTTTCTCACCGAACGTGATCCAGGAGACTTGGACCCTGCTCCAAGGAACAGCCGTGGAGCTCACGAGGGTCGAGGGCGCCCCCCATGGGCGCGCCCCCTGCCTCGTGGGCCCCCTGTTGCTCCACCGACGTACTCCTTCCTCCTATATATACCTACGTACCTCCGTCAGATCAGGTACGGAGCCAAAAACCTAATTCCACCGCCACAACTTTCTATATCCGTGAGATCCCATCTTGGGGCCTGTTCCGGAGCTCCGCCGGAGAGGGCATCTACCATAGAGGGCTTCTACATCAACACCATAGCCTCTCCGATGAAGTGTGAGTAGTTTACTTCAGACCTTCGGGTCCATAGCTAGTAGCTAGATGGCTTCTTCTCTCTTTTTGGATCTCAATACAATGTTCTCCCCCTCTCTTATGGAGATCTATTCGATGTAATCTTCTTTTTGCGGTGTGTTTGTTGAGACTGATGAATTGTGGGTTTATGATCCAGCTTATCTATGAACAATATTAGATTCTTCTCTAAATTCTTTTATGTATGATTGAGTTATCTTTGCAAGTCTCTTCCAATTATCCGTTTGGTTTGTCCAACTAGATTGGTAGTTCTTGCAATGGGATAAGTGCTTAGCTTTGGGTTCAATCTTGCGGTGTCCTTACCTAGTGACAGAAAGGGTTGCAAGGCACGTATTGTATTGTTTCCATCGAGGATAACAAGATGGGTTTTTTATCATATTGCATGAATTTATCCCTCTACATCATGTCATCTTGCTTAAGGCGTTACTCTGTTTTTAACTTAATACTCTAGATGCATGCTGGATAGCGGTCGATGAGTGGAGTAATAGTAGTAGATGCAGAATCATTTCGATCTACTTGTTTTGGACGTGATGCCTATATACATGATCATACCTAGATAATCTCATAATTATTCGCTTTTCTATCAATTGCTCAACAGTAATTTGTTCACCCACCGTAGAATACTTATGCTCTTGAGAGAAGCCACTAGTGAAATCTATGGCCCCCGGGTCTATTCTCATCATATCAATCTCCATTACTTTATTACTTGCTTTGTTTTTACTTTGCCTTTTACTTTTTACTTTGCATCTCTATATCAAAAATACCAAAAATATTATTTATCATCTTTATCAGATCTCACCCTCGTAAGTGACCGTGAAGGGATTGACAACCCCTAATCGCGTTGGTTGCGAGTAGCTATCATTTTGTGTAGGAACGAGGGACTCGTGCGTGATCTCCTACTAGATTGATACCTTGGTTCTCAAAAACTGGGGAAATACTTACGCTACTTTACTGCATCATCCTCTCCTCTTCGGGGAAACCCAACGCAGTGCTCAAGAGGTAGCAAGAAGAATTTCTGGCGCCGTTGCCGGGGAGTTTGCGCAAAAGTCAACCATACCAAGTACCCATCACAATCCCTATATCTCACATTACATTATTTGCCTCTCATTTTCCTCTCCCCCACTTCACCCTTGTTGTTTTATTCGCCCTCTCTTTCCCAATCTCCTCCTCTCTTTCTCTTTTGCCTTTTTCTCGTTTGTCTTTTTTGCTTGTGTGTTGGATTACTTGTTGCCATGGCACAAGATAATACCAAGTTGTGTGATTTCTCGAATACCAATAATAATGATTTCCTTAGTACTCTGATTGCTCCTCTTAATAATGATGAGTCTTGTGAAATCAATACCGCTTTGCTAAATCTTGTTATGAAAGATCAATTCGCCGGCCTTCCTAGTGAAGATGCCCCTACTCATCTAAACAATTTTGTTGATTTGTGTGATATGAAAAAGAAGAAAGATACGGATAACAATATTGTCAATTGAAGTTATTTCCGTTTTCACTTAGAGATCGTGCTAAAATTTGGTTTTTGTGTTTGCCTAAAAATAGTATTGATTCTTGGAACAAGTGCAAAGATGCTTTTATCTCTAAGTATTTTCCTCCCGCTAAGATCATCACTCTTAGGAACGATATTATGAATTTTAAACAACTTGATCATGAGCATGTTGCCCAATCTTGGGAAAGAATGAAATTGATGCTTCTCAATTGCCCTACTCATGGTTTAAATTTATGGATGATCTACAAAATTTTTATGCCGGATTAAATTTTGCTTCTAGAAATCTTTTAGATTCGGCCGCGAGAGGTACGTTTATGGAAATTACATTAGGGGATGCTACAAAATTGCTTGACAATATTATGGCTAATTATTCTCAATGGCATACCGAAAGATCTTCTAGTAAAAAATTGCATGCTATAGAAGAAATCAATGTTTTGAGTGAAAATATGGATGAACTTATGAAGATGTTTGCTACTAAAAATACTTCTCTTGAGCCCAATGATATGCCTTTATCTACTTTGATTGAGAATAATAATGAATCTATGGATGTGAATTTTGTTGGTAGGAATAGTTTTGGAAATAACGCGTATAGAGGGAATTTTAATCCTAGGCCTTATCCTAGTAATCCTTCTAATAATTATGGAAATTCCTACAACAACTCCTATGGAAATTTCAATAAGATGCCCTCTGAATTTGAGAGTAGTGTTAAAGAGTTTATGAATTCACAAAAGAATTTTAATGCTTTGCTTGAAGAGAAATTGCTTAAAGTTGATGATTTGGCTAGGAACGTTGATAGAATTTCTCTTGAAATTGATTCTTTAAAGCTTAGATCTATTCCTCCTAAGCATGATATCAATGAGTCTCTCAAAGCTATGAGAATTTCCATTGATGAGTGCAAGGAAAGAACCGCTAGGATGCGTGCTTCCAAAGATGCCTTTATTAAAGCGTGTTCTTCCGATTCCTATGAAAATCAAGATGAAGATCTAAAAGTTATTGATGTGTCCCCCATTAAATCTTTGTTTTGCAATATGAATCTTGATGAAACTGAATATGATCTTCCTTTACCTAGAAGGCGTTCTAAGAATTCGGAGTTTCTAGATCTTGATGATGAAATTGATGAAAGTGGGATTGAAAGAAATAAAAATCTTGATGTTGCTAAACCCACTATTTTGGATCTCAAGGAATTTAATTATGAAAATTGCTCTTTGATTGGTTGTATTTCCTTGTTGCAATCCGTGCTAGATTCTCCTCATGCTTATAGTCAAAATAAGGCCTTTACCGAACACATTGTTGATGCCTTGATGCAATCTTATGAAGAAAAACTTGAGTTGAAAGTTTCTATCCCTAGAAAACTCTATGATGAGTGGGAACCTACTATCAAAATTAAAATTAAAGATTATGAGTTTCATGCCTTGTGTGATTTGGGTGCTAGTGTCTCCACTATTCCCAAAACTTTGTGTGATTTGCTAGATTTCCGTGACTTTGAAGATTGCTCTCTAAACTTGCATCTTGCGGATTCCACTATTAAAAAGCCTATGGGAAGAATTAATGATGTTCTTATTGTTGCAAATAGGAATTATGTGCCCGTAGATTTTATCGTTCTTGATATAGATTGCAATCCTTCATGTCCTATTATTCTTGGTAGACCTTTCCTTAGAACGATTGGTGCGATTATTGATATGAAGGAAGGGAATATTAGATTCCAATTTCCCTTGAGAAAGGGTATGGAACACTTCCCTAGAAAGAAAATAAAATTACCATATGAATCTATCATGAGAGCCACTTATGGATTACCCACCAAAGATGGCAAAACTTAGATCTATCTTCGCTTTTATGCCTAGCTAGGGGCGTTAAACGATAGCGCTTGTTGGGAGGCAACCCAATTTTATTTTGTGTTTTTTCTTTTTGCTTCTGTTTAGGAATAAATAATACATCTACTTTCTGTTTAGATGTGGTTTTATGTTTTAATTAGTGTTTGTGCCAAGTAGAACCTATAGGATAAGCTATGATGATAGTTGATTTGATTCTGCTGAAAAACAGAAACTTTGCGCTCACGAGAAAAAATTCAATACATCACAGGAACGAGATTTTGCATTGATTCTTTTTGCTGCTGATCAATAAATAACGTTTCCAGTACGTCCTATTTTGGTAGAATTTTTAGAGTCCAGAAGTTTGCGTTAGTTACAGATTGCTACAGACTGTTCTGTTTTTGACAGATTCTGTTTTTCGTGTGTTGTTTGCTTATTTCAATGCATCTATGGCTAATAAATTAGTTTATAAACCATAAGGAAGTTGGAATACAGTAGGTTTAACACCAATATAAATAAAGAATGAGTTCATTACAGTACCTTGAAGTAGTCTTTTGTTTTATTTCACTAACGGAGCTCGTGAGATTTCTATTGAGTTTTGTGTTGTGAAGTTTTCAAGTTTTGGGTGAATTCTTCTGATGGATTATGGAACAAAGAGTGGCAAGAGCCTAAGCTTGGGGATGCCCATGGCACCCCCAAGATAATCCAAGGACACCAAAAAGTCAAAGCTTGGGGATGCCCCGGAAGGCATCCCCTCTTTCGTCTACTTCCATCGGTAATTTACTTGGAGCTATATTTTTATTCACTACATGTCATGTGTTTTGCTTGGAGTGTCTTGTATTATTTGCGTCTTTGCTTATTAGTTTGCCACAATCATCCTTGCTGTACACACCTTTTGAGAGAGCCATACATGATTTGGAATTTGCTAGAATACTCTATGTGCTTCACTTATATCTTTTGAGCTTGATAGTTTTGCTCATAGTGCTTCACTTATATCTTTTGAGCGTAATAATTTTTGCTCTAGTGCTTCACTTAGATCTTTTAGAGCACGGTGGTGGATTTGTTTTAAAGAAACTATTGATCTCTCATGCTTCACTTAGATTATTTTGAGAGTTGTTAATAGCATGGTAATTTGCTTAAAGTTAATATACTTGGTATTCAAGATTTGTGAAACTTTCTTTTGAGTGCGTTGAATACTAAGATAAGTTTGATGCTTGATAATTGTTTTGAGATATGGAGGTGATAATATCAAAGTAATGCTAGTTGGGGTGATTATGAATTTAAAGAATGCTTGTGTTGAAGTTTGTGACTCCCGTAGCATGCACGTATGGTGAACCGCTTTGGGATGAAGTCAGAGCACAATTTTATTTATTGACTGTCTTCCTTATGAGTGGCAGTCGGGGGCGAGCGATGGCCTTTTCCTACCAATATATCCCCCTAGGAGTATGCGTTTAATGCTTTGGTTTTTGATGACTTCTAAATTTTTGCAACAAGTGCATGAGTTCTTTTGATTAATGTTGAGTCCATGGATTATACGCACTCTCACCCTTCCACCATTGCTAGCCTCTCTAATACCGCGCACCTTTCGCCGGTATCATACACCTACCATATACCTTCCTCAAAACAGCCACCATACCTACCTATCATGGCATTTCCATAGCCATTCTGAGATATATTGCCATGCAACTTTCCATCGTTCTGCTCATATGACACACATTACTTTTGTCATATTGCTTTTTGCATGAACATGTAGTTAACATTGTATTTGTGGCAAAGCCACCGTTCATAATTCTTTCATACATGTCACTCATGATTCATTGCATATCCCGGTACACCACCGGAGGCATTCATATAGAGTCATATTTTGTTCTAAGTATCGAGTTGTAATTGTTGAGTTGTAAGAAAAATAAAAAGTGTGATGACCATCATTATTAGAGCATTGCCCCAGTGAGGAAAGGATGATGGAGACTATGATTCCCCCATAAGTCGGGATGAGACTCCGAACTTTATGAAAAATAAAAGAGGCCAAAGAAGCCCAAATAAAAAAAAAGTGGCCATAAAAACAAGAGAAAGGCCAAATAAAAAAAATATGAGAGAAAAATAGAGAAGGGACAATGCTACTATCCTTTTTCCACACTTGTGCTTCAAAGTAGCACCATGATCTTCATGATAGAGAGTCTCTTATGTTGTCACTTTCATATGCTAGTGGGAATTTTTCATTATAGAACTTGGCTTGTATATTCCAATGATGGGCTTCCTCAAAAGTGCCCTAGGTCTTCGTGAGCAAGCAAGTTGGATGCACACCCACTTAGTTTCTTTTTGAGCTTTCATATACTTATAGCTCTAGTGCATCCATTGCATGGCAATCCCTACTCACTCCCATTGATATCTATCGATGGGCATCTCCATAGCCCATTGATACGCCTAGTTGATGTGAGACTATCTTCTCCATTTTTGTCTTCTCCACAACCACCATTCTATTCCACCTATAGTGCTATGTCCATGGCTCACGCTCATGTATTACGTGAAAGTTGAAAAGTTTGAGATTTCTAAAGTATGAAACAATTGCTTGGCTCATCATCGGGGTTGTGCATGATTAAATATTTTGTGTGATGAAGATAGAGCATAGCCAGACTATATGATTTTGTAGGGATAACTTTCTTTAACCATGCTATTTTGAGAAGACATGATTGCTTTAATTTGTATGCTTGAAGTATTATTACTTTTATGTCAATATGAACTTTTGTCTTGAATCTTTCGGATCTGAATATTCATGTCACAATTAAGAAGATTTACATTGAAATTATGCCAAAGTATCACTCCGCATCAAAAATTCTTTTTTATCATTTACCTACTCGAGGACGAGCAGGAATTAAGCTTGGGGATGCTTGATACGTCTCCGACGTATCTATAATTTTTGATTGCTCCATGCTACTTTACCTACTGTTTTGGACTATATTGGGCTTTATTTTCCACTTTCATATTATTTTTGGGACTAACCTATTAACCGGAGGCCTAGCCCAGAATTGTTGTTTTTTGCCTATTTTAGTATTTCGAAGAAACAGAATATCAAACAGAGTCCAAACGGAATAAAACCTTCGGGAACGTGATTTTCTCACCGAACGTGATCCAGGAGACTTGGACCCTGCTCCAAGGAACAGCCGTGGAGGTCACGAGGGTGGAGGGCGCCCCCCCTGGGCGCGCCCCCTGCTTCGTGGGCCCCCTGTTGCTCCACCGATGTACTCCTTCCTCCTATATATACCTACGTACCTCTGTCAGATCAGATACGGAGCCAAAAACCTAATTCCACCGCCGCAACTTTCTGTATCCGCGAGATCCCATCTTGGGGCCTGTTCCGGAGCTCCACCGGAGAGGGCATCTACCACGGAGGGCTTCTACATCAACACCATAGCCTCTCCGATGAAGTGTGAGTAGTTTACTTCAGACCTTCGGGCCCATAGCTAGTAGCTAGATAGCTTCTTCTCTCTGAATTCTTATATGCATGATTTGATATCTTTGCAAGTCTCTCCGAATTATTGGTTTAGTTTGGCCTACTAGATTGATCTTTCTTGCCATGAGAGAAGTGCTTAGCTTTGGGTTCAATCTTGCGGTGTCCTTTCCCAGTGACAGTAGGGGCAGCAAGGCACGTATTGTATTGTTGCCATCGAGGATAAAAAGATGCGGTTTATATCATATTTCTTGAGTTTATCCTTCTACATCATGTCATTTTGCTTAATGCGTTACTCTGTTCTTATGAACTTAATACTCTAGATGCATGCTGGATAGCGGTCGATGAGTGGAGTAATAGTAGTAGATGCAGAATCGTTTCGATCTACTTGTTTTGGAGTGATGCCTATATACATGATCATACCTAGATAATCTTATAATTATTCGCTTTTCTATCAATTGCTCAACAGTAATTTGTTCACCCACCGTAGAATACTTATGCTCTTGAGAGAAGCCACTAGTGAAACCTATGGCCCCCGGGTCTATTCTCATCATATCAATCTCCATTACTTTATTTACTTGCTTTGTTTTTACTTTGCCTTTTACTTTTTACTTTGCATCTCTATATCAAAAAGACCAAAAATATTATTTATCATCTCTATCAGATCTCACCCTTGTGAGTGAACGTGAAGGGATTGACAACCCCTAATCATGTTGGTTGCGAGTAGCTATCGTTTTGTGTAGGTACGAGGAACTCATGCATGATCTCCTACTGGATTGATACCTTGGTTCTCAAAAACTGAGGGAAATACTTGCGCTACTTTACTGCATCATCCTCTCCTCTTTGGGGAAATCCAACGCAGTGCTCAAGAGGTAGCAGGTACTCATTTTGCTACTTGGAAGCATAAGAT
>NC_057795.1:417496167-417505452 GCF_018294505.1 Triticum aestivum | reverse complement strand
GTCGGCCCTGTCAATGGCGCACTTGCTTTTTCACCGGGAAGAGCGCCACTCTTCCATAATCTTCCCCCATGCTCTGCCCTTCGCCGGCACCACTCCTCACATATCTTCCCCGTAGCCGCCACACTAACCTCCCATCGGCCATGTCAGGGTGGCCGAGCCCGCCTCGTGGACCTTTCACGGCGAGACTGAATAGGACCGCACCGGGAGAAAGTTATGGGAGAGGGTGTGGCACTACTCCGAGTCAGTCGAGGTGGACGCTCTCCATAAGGCTGTATCAGCCATCAGCGCAGAGCGCCTCCCTGCTTCCCACCGCTACCTTGCCCGCATGACGATGGCGGCCATGGCTGGAAGCGCTCATGGAGGGCTACACAAGGACACACAAACGTTCGTCAACCGCCTGACTGCGGAAGTTTAAGCAGCCGAAGCATCGAGATCACTTCCAAACGAAGGAAGAGGCCGAACTAGTTGAAATTGTAGTAGAAATCCTAGTTCACATTGTAGTAGAAATCCTTGTTGAAATCGTTTAGATATCTTTGTTGAAATCCGAGTAAAAATCCTTGTTGAAATCAAGTTTGAAACTTCTTCATTGTTGTTTGATGAGATGGGGAAGAAAGAGGTCTTGTTAGCCAATGACAAACCGATTCCACATGGAGAATGTTTTGGAGGCTATGTTTATGGCGATTATATGTTTGCGCAAAGGCTCGCCGGCCTCCAAAACGTTATGAAGTGTGCTCCATATGCAATATGATGACTCTACTAGAGTTGCTCTTATCTTTTCTGTTTGAACTGGTCAGTTCTGTTTAATCATGTGTTGTTTGACGATTGAACACCTTAGCCTTGCCCAAGACACCCTTAGGGATATCGAACACTATGAATTCAAATTTATGTGGAGTAACTCAATAAGAAATATTATTTCTCTTTGCTTTATCACTATAGTGATGTTCTTTGTATTTTTTTTAATCTGTAGAATATCATGCGTTTTTACTTTTGTGAGCCACATGGATTTTTGTAGTGTTTTTCAGGACGTCGCTTTACTGGAATAGTTGTGATTACTAGCACAATGCTCGTGCGTTGCTATGAAACTATACAATATGAGGAGTTAGGTCACTGGCTTAGAAAGTCGTTAAAATACATCGGTGTACTGCGGCCTTTGCGTGCGGTTCATGGCTAAAAAGAGAGAAAATACAACGAAAGATCATGCAACATGAATTGGAGAAATCTTAAGTGGTCACAGTAGGTCCTTTGCAAGACATAATAACATTCGAATGTTGAAACATATGAGAATAGACATTAGTAAGTTGTCTGCACAAGATCATGGATCGGGTAGGAAGAGAAGGTCTATCGTCGCTTTGGAATCACAGTTTGTTCACTCTCTTGTTCTGTGATACACTGGAAGAACTTGGTTGGGAAGAGAAACAGAAAATAAGAGCATAAGTTTGAGTTGGAGTCACATTTCTACATTTGTTATTTGTGTCTTCTACTACCTCTCTAACTTAATATAAGACGTTTTTTGACACTATGACAGTGTCAAAAAATGTCTTACATTTAGTTACAGAGGGAGTATATGTGTTGTTAGGTCTCACATGTTAGTAAAAGTACATTTGTTTATTTTTGTCTCTTGAAGGTTGTTAGTCCATACATGTGGATAGGGGTGCATTCGTTTATTGATGAAGGTTGTTGGTTCCACGTGTGAACTCACCACCAACTTCAATCTTTATAAGTAGGAAAAGATAAATAAAATCATTTTTTACTATCTAACTCATCTAACCTTCTTATTTTGGCACTGCAGAGGAATTCGAAACTGACAGTGAAGATTCTGATGTTAGTGGTTCTGAAGGAGAGGACACATCTTGGATTTCATGGTTCTGTAGCTTGCGAGGCAACGAATTCTTCTGTGAGATTGATGATGATTATATACAGGATGATTTCAATCTCTGTGGCCTAAGCAGTCAGGTGCCATATTATGATTATGCACTTGATCTCATCCTAGACATTGAGTCTTCTAATGGTGAGATTGTTTCTTCTTAAGAAGCTACTTTTTTTTACTGTAAATACTAAATACACCAGTAACAGTGTAATACAATTGACATGTTATTTCTGTTCGGATTTTCCCCCCACTTTTCAACCTTGAACTCTAAAAGTGCTTGAAATACAACCTTGAACTATTGAAACTGTCCACTTAAAGCTCAAGCGGTTTCACAGGCGGTGGTTTTGACTGATGTGGAAGCCACACAGATGCAGCCTCAATGCCACGTCGCTGCATGCCATCAAATTCCATTCTTTTATCTGTTTGTACAATTCTGGTATTATCTTTTCGTGAAAGTTTTTAATCCGGATGGTATAGTTTGTTTTAGAATTGCTCGTGGCTTTAGTGCTTGTTCATGGTGGTGACATGCCAATGGTGTGGATGACACGCGGCATCCATGTTACCAAAAAGAATTCTGAAACCGTCCAAGGGTGAAAAGTGGGCTATTTCAGTAATTTGCGGTAGCAATTCAAACGGTTTTAGAGTTCAGCTTGAAAACTGAACTTTCTCCAAGTTTAGGGTTAAAAAGTGGACTTTTTTCCTTGCTAATCTTATCATCCATTATTTGTATTTTCAGATCACCTACTTATTTCTTTTAATAACATCTTTGTTTATGTTCACCAATATCATTTCATAAAGAAGCAAAATTCCAGTAACTTGTGTATATTCCAGCAACCTGTGTATATTCATCCTGCACTCTAGTACCCACAGAAGGTACTGTTCAGGTTTGCTATTGAATTCATCTAAGTGGGGCCATTTTTGTACAGGTGATGTATTCACTGAGGAGCAAAATGAATTAATTGAGTCATCTGCAGAGATGCTGTATGGTTTAATTCATGCACGTTACATCTTAACCAGCAAGGGTCTAGCTGCAATGGTAATGCATGTTTTAATCCTATGCATCAAGATACAATTCTTTCGTACCAGAGTACTGAATTACTACATTTTCATTTGTTGCAGTTAGAGAAGTTCAAGAACTATGATTTTGGCAGATGCCCTCGAGTATACTGCTGTGGTCAACCCTGTCTTCCAGCAGGGCAATCAGACATTCCTAGGTCAAGCACAGTGAAGGTGTTTTGTCCAAAATGTGAAGATTTACACTATCCAAGGTCCAAGTACCAAGGCAGTATCCTTTGGATTTTTCACTCTGCTCAAATTATTAGTACTCCCTCCGATCCGAATTAATTGACGCAGCCTCTGTACAATGTAAAATGGACGTTGTATAGAGACTGCGTCAATTAATTCTGATCGGAGGGAGTAATATACTAATATATTCATCCATCGTAAGAGTATTAACTTGTGTGGCCCATGAAACAAGGTCTTCACAAATTATGATTTCTTATGTAACTTTTGATGCTGTTTCGTGGGAATTTTAGCTAAGATGTTTCCGTCCACCTGTGGTAAGATTCTTGTGTGTCCCATCCCATGTGGTTTCTTATCAAATTGTCATTTCCACATGTAAAGTCTGAAACTACTGAAATATATAGCCCTAATAGTGAAATGCCACTATGGTTTCTCCATCACAACAGTACTGTGGTATAATCGTATAGAAAAAGGTTTAGGTAGTAATTTGTGGTCTGCATAAACATGATTCAACTCTACTTCATCCTGCATTTTGGACCTTTTTGTAGTTTGTGTTACATATTTATACATGTGTTTGGTGGTTACAGTTATACTAGAACAAAATATTGTACCGCTGTTACATCCTTGACTCAGCCAAGACATTGATGGAGCATACTTTGGTACGACATTCCCTCATCTCTTCTTGATGACATACCCACACCTGAAGCCACAGAAGCCATCACAGCAATATGTTCCAAGAGTTTTTGGCTTCAAACTTCACAAGCAATCATGACGAACTTTTACCAGTGAGCGCTATTTGTTTTTACCTAGTGTTAGAGATGGAACACCTTGGCCTGAAAATGTTGTGGCCTCTTGATTCGAGTACTCGCGAGCTCGAATCTTGCTGTAAACTGCTGAGCAACTGTATCTGTTTTGTTGTATGACTGTTGTGTAATCTAGGTTTCCTCACTTGATCAATCTATGCACATTTGCATGTTAGCAGGGTGTTTTTCTGTGTCTGAATCGGATACATCTAGATCACACCCTAGCAAGTTAGTTTCCTATGTTATTGTGCGATTATTTTCTGGAGTTGTTTGTTCTCCTCCTTTGGTCTAAAGTACCTTGTCGTCTAGTAAGGCACTTCAATCTTCATCGCGTATTTGTGTTCGACATTGCCTCCCAAGGTTTTGGTATATGGTATATGCAAGTTCAGAGTTTTCATGTTAGTATATTGCTGGAGCTTAACGTTGAGAAAGTATACACAAATTGTAAAGTAATTTCCTCGGTAGGTTTTTTGAATGTGCAGAAATACAATGTACTCCCTCCCATACGTATCAGGGACCCGTATGTACCGGAGGGAGTAGTTCTTTCTCCTGCAAATAGAAAGAAAAAAAATGGTACTGTAGGGGATTTTACGTGTTATTATAATATATAAAAAATAGGGAAGAGACGTGCCTGATGTTGGATCAAGATGGTGATGAGCCAACATGTTGGCCCATTTTCTCCATGATTAGTTGAAGCAAACACAGGGTATCACTGTCATACTAAAACCCAGGACCAATTGCCTATTCTGATTCATGATACTTGGACACCTTACATTAAATAATCCTGTGGCACACGTAGGATACTATCCATCATGCCATGGGTGTGGATAAGCATGGCGATGTTCAACATCACCGCACCACGACGAACACGTCCTCTTTTGACCAGATGACGCCTCAATTCTCAACAAATTATCATTCCCTTTACGTTGTTCGATGATTCAGGCTGAACATGTGAGTTGATGGAATATTCCCAAGACACGACTCTGCTGCCCTCAACTCAACTCATGAGTGATGCTATAATACAGCTCCGCCAGTGCATAGACCATACAACTATACTTAGAAACGATCTCCTCTTGAGCTCGCAGCTCCAATCACTGCACCACTAAACTTAGCAAGGACGACCTCGTCGTGAGCTCGTCGCAGCACTTCACTTGGACCACCACATCCCCGTGGTACTGTGCGCTGCTAAACTTAGAAACAGCATTCATCTTCGCACTCAATAGCTTGCCCGGGCCACCGCAAGTGTGTGGCACTGTCGCCGCTAAACTTAGCAGCGGTTTTGTCGTGAGCTCGTAACTTGAGCCACCAAAACCATGTGTGCCCCGGCCCTAAACTTAGGTAGAAGTGGCGCTCGTAACTTCACTCGTCGCAGGCCGCTCACTGTGACCTGAAGCGCCGTGGCCACGTGTGCTGCGCCGCTAAACTTAGATACTATCTTGTCGTGGGCTCCTAACTTCACCCACTCTGGCTCAACCATGTACGCACTAGAGCACACCACGAGGACCCACACGCGGATGTAGGGCGATACTAGGAAGTACTTCCTCTATTTCGTAACGTAGCGCCTTTTTTTTTGAAAAGTTAAACAATGCAAACTCTGATCAAGCTTATGAAGAAAAGAATCTACAAATAGAATACTGGCTGCATAACGAAAATGGCAAGTTTTTTTGCCTCATTTAAAAAAAAAGAGATATATCATGAGATTTATTTTCATGCTGTATGTATTTTTTATATTATAGATACAGGTAATTCTCTCTATAAATCTAGTCAAAATTTGCTAATTTTGACTTATTTCTTTTTAATACACACTACACTATGAAACGGAGGAAGTAAAGACCAAAATGACCGAGGGCTCGCTTTTTTTGCAGGGAAATATTCTAATTGTGGGCCGGTGATGACAACCCCATCTATTTCCATTGTTTTCCTTGCATAGACACATGACAAAGCCAGATCCAGGCAAGGGGAAGGCACACGGAAATGGGAGACCTCCAACGTGCTGGCTCTATCCGCCTGCCACTTTTCATCCTTGGGTTCCATGTGCAGGCAAACAGACCTGCAAAACCTAACAAGTAGGAGTACACCACGAGTAAAAGCGTGAGTTTGCTAGCTAAATGCATGCATCCCACGCTAAGTCGCTGTGATCTGGTAGCCCGTGTGCCTGAAGTTTTTTTTTAACCTGTGTCTGAACTGTTTCTTGGTTTTTTTAGGGGATTTTCTTGGTTTCTTTTGGTTGGTGAGAAAAGTGTACTACTCCCTTCGATCCAAATTAATTGACACAATTCGAATAAAACTTCGCAATTCTAGTGGTATTATATTTAGCATTTTGTCTGCTATGACGTTCGTGCATAAGAAACTTCACACATACGACGTGTGCATTGTCTTCATGTTTTTAAAGTACGTTACTTCCGATGCACTAGTACTGTTCAGCTTCATTTAGTATTCTCAATAATTGCAATTTGATTGGGTTGTAAACAAGGGACAAACGCTGCATACATCAGCAAAAAGCGCTAAACGGAGTTCTGACAAGACCATGGCTGCCTAAGACTAGCCACAATGGGTAGTAATATAGAATAGTAACAATACCCATATTACTCCTCCTTTCCGGTTTATAGGGCTTATCTTAAAATTTTAGTTTTTCCATTTTATAAGGCTCAATTTGGTTGTTCCTCATCATATGTTCAGATTTCAAGATGCATTAAATCATTGCATGCAAATATTAAGAGAAGATTGACCAATGCATGTACTTTATGCATGCTTGCATTACAATTAATGCATTGATAAACACAATTTTTTGAGGAAAACAAGAGCATTAATTTGGTGTTTTTGCAAACTACAAAAAATATTCCACCACTCACCATCTACCTTGGTTGATGAGATTTTTGAATTGAACCCTATATACCGGAAAGGAGGGAGTACTAGTCTATTTTACTATCTCTATAGTGGGGAGTAACATATGTGTGGTAACATGCAACACTTCATTTATTAGGCTATAGACACATCTTGCCTTGATATGTGTGATGTTACTCATACTACTATAACTAGTTATGTTACTACCTCCGTCTCGGTGAATAAGTCATTCACGTAGTTCTAGGTCGACAATTTAACTATCTAAATATGTATTATACGTGATAAAAAATATATATTTAGAAACTATATCCGTGTAGAAATCTTGTGATATATTTTTCATGACATATACCACATATTTAATGCCTTAAATCGATGACCTAGAACTACGCGAATGACTTATTCACCTGGACGGAGGTAGTACTACTTTCATCTCTTTCTTCATTCATTGCTTGCCACATCATCTACTTTATCTATGTTACTACCTATGTTACTCCCACTGTGGGTAGTTTAACAAGTATGCATCCATTTCTTCGCCAAGTATTTCCGGACGGAGAGAGTATTTACACTAGATAATTACTTATGCGTGGCAACGAGGGAATGCATATTTTGTTAGGTTAGCCCGTGAATTAAGTGTGCATATTAATTTTGTTAAGTTAGCCCGTGAATTAAGTGTGCATATTAATTTTGTTAAGTTAGCCCGTGAATTAAGTGTGTAAATATAGTTGTTAGATCAACATAATTTTATTTGACAGTAAACACTTGTTTGATAATCATTTATTGGCTTACAAACATTCGATGTGGGGCGGTTGAGGCGGATTTTCCTTCCAGAACATAGATAGAGTGGACATATGTCATGTTGGACGAAGAACGAGTGGACAACTGAATCTTACATACTTTCAAGAGACGAAACACGCCGGCAAGAGTAGAGAAAACTCAAAACTGAGTCATTTCATCACATTGGTCAAATTCGCATAACCCCTAGCGAACAATATTCTTCGAGTATTCACACTGAATGTTGTTTAACCACTTAAAGGCCTCGCAACAAAAAAAGTCTCACTCTAAGAATAGTTTTTCTTCCTGCAAAAAAAAAACTTTAGCAAACTATTTAAAGCAGGTAAATTTTAGAAGAAAAAAGTACATTGTAGACGAGGTCTAAGGGCCCCTTTGACCCGCAAAACTTTAAACACAATAATACAATTTCATCCCATGTTGAAAGACATGCCTAAATTTATATTTAATTTCTCAGAGACAAATATAGGAATCTTTCACGATGTTCCTGTAGATAGACTTTTTCTTTCAAATATTGTACGAAGAATATTTCCCCATATTGCAAAGCCCATAAAAAAACACAAAAGTAGAAAAACAAATAAGGAAAGCGTCCGTACAATTTGACATTCCGTCGAACTGAATCGAGGGGACCATCTCCGCAAAAATAAAATAACCAAACTGTTCATTTTCGGCTAGGATCTACTCCCTCCTTTCCGGTTTATGGAGTTTATCTCAAAATTTTAGTTTTTTCATTTTATAAGGCTCAATTTGGTTGTTTCCCATCACATGTTCAGATTCCAAGATGCATTAAATCTCTGCATGCAAGTATTAAGAGAAAATTGACCAATGCATTGATCAATGCATGTAATTTATGCATGTATGCATTGCAATTGATGCATTGATAAACATACTTTTTTGAGGAAAACAAGAGCATTAATTTGGGTGCTTTTGCAAACTCTAAAAGGTATTCCACCACTCATCATCTACTTTGGTTGGTGAGATTTTTGAATTGAGCCTTATAAACCGAAAAGGAGGGAGTATTTGATTCAATGGAATGTTAGGGCATCTATGATTCGCATAATTTGTACAACACATGAATAGAGAAAAAACATGAGAATGAAGTTGCATGTCGTCTTCGATACTACATGATTAATATGGCCGTTTGATTGTGCGCAGGAAAACGTAGAATTATTCACATAAGGTTAGAGTGGATGAAAATTACCATATGGTAGGTACTACGTACTCGCTATATATGAATCCCAAGGTATTTTTTTTATTTATGAATTGTAATCCTATGAAAAAATATAAGAATTAGAATCCTCCAGAATCCGTCTAGGATTCCTTTGAATCAAAGAGGCCCTTACGGTTAAAAGTTTTCATGAACCATACGTAGATGCCTTAATTATCACACTGAAGTTGTTTGCATTAATTACACTAATCACCCGTTGCACGGGGAAGAAGGAAGGAAGGAAGGAAGGTGGAGAAGAAAACCAGCGAGAAGACAGGGAGCAAGAGAGAAAAGACCCGAAAAAACTGGTGCTGAAAAGCGAGGAGAAAAGCGTAGAGAAGGCGGCAGCCCCCCCTCCCTCCCCTCCTCCCCGCCCCGCCCATGTCGACACCTCCTCCTCCGGCCACCACCACCTCCCCGCCCTCCTCCCCCAATTCCAATCCCAAATCCGATCCCAATCCCGGCCCCAACTAGATGCACCACCACCACCTCCCCGTCGCCGCCGCCGCCGCGCCGGACGCGGCCGCGGGGCC